>NC_091172.1:7267813-7290313 GCF_040958095.1 Procambarus clarkii
CTTGTGCTTGATAAGGTTCGGGCTCCATGCTGGGGCCGCATACTCCAGGATTGGTCTTACATATGTGGTATACAAGGTTCTGAATGATGTTAGACAGCCTCGCATATGCTGCTGATGTTATTATTTTTATGTGTGCTTCATGAGACAGGTTTGGTGTGATATCAACTTCAAGATCTTTTTCTCTTTCCGTTTCGTGAAGGACTTCATCTCTCATTCGGTATCCTGTGTCTGGCCTCCTAATTTCCTTCCCCTAGTTCTATTACCTTACATTTACTTAGGTTGAACTTTAGTAGCCATTTGTTGGACCATTCGTTCAGTTTGTCTAGGTCATCTTGTAGCCTCATACTATCTTCCTCTGACTTAATCCTCCTCATAATTTTTGAATCATCAGCAAACATTGAGAGGAAAGAATCTATTCCATCTGGGAGATCATTTACGTATATCAGAAACAGTATAGGCCCAAGGACTGATCCCTGCGGGACTCCACTGGTGAAGGCTCGCCACTCCAAGAACTTCCCCCCCCCCCCCACCTCATAGTGACTCGCTGTCATCTGTTGCTTAGGTACTCCCTTATCCAGTGGAGTACCTTCCCTTTCACTCCTGCCTGCATCTCCAACTTTTGCACTAGTCTCTTATGTGGTACTGTGTCAAAGGCTTTCTGGCAATTCAAAAATATGCAGTCTGCCGCCCTTCTCTTTCTTGCCTGATTTGTGTTGCCTGGTCGTACAATTCAATTAATACTGTGAGGCATGATTTGTCATCCCTAAACCAATGCTGCTGTTGTGTTACAAAGTTATTCCGTTCTAGATGTTCCACTAGCTCTTTTTTTTTTGCTCAATCTTCTCCGCCATCTTGCATGGTATGAACGTAAGGGACACTGGCCTGTAGTCCAGTGCCTCCTGCCAATCACCCTTCTTGTATATCGGGACTACATTAGCCGTCTACCAAACTTTTGGCAGTTCACCTGTTACCAGTGATTTTGTATACACCATGGAGAGTGGCAGGCACAGAGCTTCTGCTCCTTCCTTCAGTATCCATGGTGAGATTCCATCCGGGCATACAGCCTTTGTCACATCCAACTCTAGCAAAAGCTTCCTTGCATCCCCACTGGTAAACCCAAACTCCTCTAGTGGTGTTTGGTTAGATATTCCCTCTTTTATCTCTGGGACTTTTCCTTGCTCTATTGTGAAGATCTCCTGGAATTTCTCATTGAGTGCCTCACACACTTCCTTGTCGTTTGCAGTGAATCTATCTGCCCCTATCCTCAGCTGCATTACCTGTTCCTTCAATGTTGTTTTTCTCCTGATGTGGCTGTGCAGCAATTTGGGTTGAGTCTTTGCCTTGCTCCCTATGTCATTTTCATATTGCCCTTCTGCCTCTCTTCTCACCCTGACATATTCATTCCTGGCTCTCTGGTACCTTCTCTGCTCTCAAGAGTCCTGTTATTTCCATAGTTTCTGTACGCCCTTGTATTTAGTTACTTTGCTAGGTTACACAGTCCCTGTCTGCTGTCTTGGATGTATCTGTTTTTGTGTCTGCTGACTTGGTTGTGTCTGTGTTCGTGTGTGCTGACTTGGTTGTGTCTGTGTTCGTGTGTGCTGACTTGGTTGTGTCTGTGTTCGTGTGTGCTGACATAGGTGTGTCTGTGTTCGTGTGTGCTGACTTAGATGTGTCTGTGTTCGTGTGTGCTGACATAGGTGTGTCTGTGTTCGTGTGTGCTGACTTGGATGTGTCTGTGTTCGTGTGTGCTGACTTGGATGTGTCTGTGTTCGTGTGTGCTGACTTAGATGTGTCTGTGTTCGTGTCTGCAGACTTAGATGTGTCTGTGTTCGTGTCTGCTGACTTGGATGTGCCTGTGTTCGTGTGTGCTGACTTGGATGTGTCTGTGTTCGTGTGTGCTGACATAGGTGTGTCTGTGTTCGTGTGTGCTGACTTGGGTGTGCCTGTGTTCGTGTGTGCTGACTTGGATGTCTCTGTGTTCGTGTGTGCTGACTTGGGTCTTCTTCTCGCCGACAGAACCAGCGAAGGAGGAGGGAGCGAGCTATCCTGATCGACCGTGTGTCTCGCATTCTCTTCCCCACCTCCTTCACCGTTCTCAACATCATCTACTGGTGCGTCTTCTTCGTCGAGTGGTTCTAGTCAAGTGCCAGCGCCGACCTACTTCAGTGGTGGCCCTTGTGCAGTGCCAGGCTGCCGGAGTGGGCACCACTAGCACTCTGATGACTCACCAAGTGCTTCAACTGAAGCACCAAGCATCTACTCTATGGGGGTAGTTCCAGCACATTACAAGCCTATCGCATAGTACCCGTAGCCAACTCCAGCAGTAAGAGTCGAAATTACCGCAAGAAATAATACTTACATTTCGCCCAAATAATAAAAAATTACGTAATAATGTATCAAAGGTGCCAATGTTGGTGTACAAGAGTAACTTTGCTGCTGGCCACTAGATGGCCGTGTCGATCACTACGATTCCAGGGGCCAGATTCACGAAAGCACTTACGCAAGCACTTACGAACGTGTACATCTTTTCTCAATCTTTGGCGGCTTTGTTTCCAATTATTAAACAGTTAATGAGCTCGGAAGCACCAGGAGGCTGTTTATAACAATAACAACAGTTGATTGGCAAGTTTTCATGCTTGTAAACTGTTTAATAAATGTAACCAAAGCCGTCAAAGATCGAGGAAAGATGTACACGTTCGTAAGTGCTTGCGTAAGTGCTTTCGTGAATCTGGCCCCAGACATCGAAGCCTCAAACAAATATAACGTTTAATCAAAGACTTGGCCGCCTCAGTTACGCATCAGAGAAACTAGAGGAAAGAACCATTTATGTAATAACTTACACCCCATACTTAGGGCGACCGTCAGAAGGAACTGTGTTATATGTTAATGTTAAGACTTAATTATGAACCAAAACACCTGTCTTGATTATGTTACAGGTACGACGATGTAAACAAAGGTACACGTAGGACACATCTCGTGTGAAGTATCTTACAGCGGTTTAAATACTCTTGAAGTTTACTTTGTTGTTGATGTATGTCACAGAGAACACAAAGATTTTTATAGATATGTTGTTGCTTTCTTGAGGTTATCTTGAGATGATTTCGGGGCTTTTAGTGTCCCCGCGGCCCGGTCCTCGACCAGGCCTCCACCCCCAGGAAGCAGCCCGTGACAGCTTTTTTTTTTTTTTTCTTTTTTTTTTTCTTTTTAGCAGGGATAATCCTGCGCGGGCCCTAAGCCTCTGGCTGGCCCACTAAGTGATGCTTGGTTCTGTTTTACCTGGGCGGAGGATGAGTATGTATGACCCGTATGGTCGCTTCAGTAAGATTTTGCCATATGTGTTTAACAACTTCCTCTGCTCTGTCGAATCGAAGGTGAAATCTTAATGGGTTTGTAACTGTGCACTGTGTTAGATAATGTTCCAGTGGTCTGTCGGGCATTTCTCCACAGTGTTGACATTTCCTCTCACCTTCCGGAACCCGTAAGCCTATTTCCCATGCACATGGGTATCCAAGCCTGATGCGATGTAAGTGCACTTCTGTTGTTCTACTGCCCCCGTTCATCAAACTAAGTGGTTCGTAGTTGGTTGAAGTCTTGTACCAACCCGCAGATCCTGATGTTGCAACTGCTGTGTTGTGGTCACTGTACAGCCTTCGCATTGCTCTGTTTCGAATCACTTTCTTCATCTGGGAGAGACTCTGTGGTATGTAAATGTCTACATTCCTCCTCTTAGTAGCAAGTTTTGCAGCCTCGTCTGCAATGTCATTACCTAATAGTCCCACATGACTTGGCACCCAGTTGATAAGTACCCGTCGGCCTTGTCGTTTGAGTGTGTGCATGAATGATAAGACATTGGTGATCAGATGGATGTTATCACATATGTGTTCCTGTTGCAAGGTTTCAATGGCGGTTCTCGAATCTGTATGGATGAGAACATGGTGACGGTGTTCAGCAAGAGCATGTTCCAAAGCCTTTTGAATGGCTAGCATCTCAGTCTGTAAAGTCGAACACCCATTTGAGAGCCTCCAACTATATACAGAGTTTCCTGCTTTAACTGCAGCTCCGGTTTCTTGTCCCTGCTGGTCTACTGACCTATCCGTGAAGTAAGTGAAGCTGTCGGATGCCATGTTTGCTTCTATATGCATCTGTGCAAAGTGACGGAGCAGATGAGGATGTGTCTGGTTCTTCTTCCCGTCAAGAGCCATAATCTGAAAGTCTGCTGGCAGGGATTCCCAAGGGGCTTGCATAACAAAGTCTGCATGTATGTCGTCGACACCCCTCTCAGTGACTGTGTTTGCCATATCGAATGTATCGATGGCGTTTATCGCACAATGGGTCCACCTGTTGCCATTGGAGGCTCTTCTGTCCAGAGTTAGTGCTCCAGTGATCATATCTTTAAGTGAACTGATTCTAGGTCTAGTCAATATCTTGGTCAGCATGCACGCAGCAATCCCCTTTACCCTTATTTCAATCGACGTTAGCTTTGTCTCTAGTCTGAGGTTCAGGATTTTAGTCCATCTGGGAGCACCTGTTATGACCCGCAATGCATCATTTTGAAGAACCTCAACGTTTGCCCACTGACCAGGAGAAAGAGTGAGTAAGGCAGGTGCTGCATAATCAACCAGGGAACGAACGGCGTGTATGTAAAACATTCTCAACACTCTGTGTCCCGCTCCTAGACGGGGCCCTGTGATTGCTCTCATTATATTTATTCGTGACTTTGCTTTCTCCTTTAGATATTGAATTTGCTTATGGAATGTCAGTTTAAAATCAATCCACACTCCGAGATATCGATATTGTGTAACCCACTGAAGGTTAATGTCCTGAATGCGTAGGTGCCTGTCTGGAGCCTTGCCACCTAGTCTCATCGCCTTAGACTTCTGTGCAGATATTTTTAGCCCTAAAACACTGCATTCAGATGCCACTTGATCTAAAGCACCTTGAGCTTTATTGAGAAGTGAAGGACCCGTAATGACTAATGCTAGATCATCAGCATAGCTTAGCAATGTAACCCCTTCTGTAAAGGACATGGTAACAAGGTTTTCCATAAGGAAGTTAAAAAGACTAGGACTGAGGACCCCTCCTTGTGCAGTCCCATTCTCGTGCAAGTGGTAGTCCGACACTTGTCCTTGCAACTTTACTCTGGCATACCTGTGACTTAGGTAATCTTGAATCCATGCTAGCATTTTCCCCTTCACACCTTTTTTAACTAAGGTGTGTAGTATTGCTGGCGGGCTTGCAAGTTCAAACGCTTTTTCCAGATCAAGGAAGACCACTATAGCTGGACCCGAGTTAACTGTTCCTAGTAATGTTGCTATGCAGTTTGCAGTACCTACTCCTCTAGTGAAGCCAAATATGTGTTTATGAAGGTCTCCAGTCTTCCACAGTAGCCTATTTAAGACCATCCGTTCTGCAGTTTTACTAACGCATGATGTTAATGAAATGGGTCTGTAATTGCCAGGTTCATTCGGCTTAGGAATCGGGATGATGTCTGCCTTCTTCCAAGAGGGCGGTAGTTTGCCTTGCTGCCAAGACGCATTGATGACGTCCAATATCCCTCGGTCTCCAGCAGGACCTGCATGTGCGATCATTGAGTATGTAATGTTATCAGCACCTGGTGCAGTGTCCTTACCACCTTTTTTGGCTCTGCTTAGTTCCTGTTCGGTGAAGGGACAGTCACATTCGTCATTTATAGCTATGCCCTCATGAATGACTGTCATCCTCTCTTGTTTTAAGTGTTCTTGCTGCCTTCGGACCATTGCAGGAAGCTGATATGAAGCTGTTCTTTCTGCAAATTGGAGAGCACGTCTCTCAGCCTCCTGCAATGGTTGAATACATGCCTGTGGCCGGGCTGGTCGACCTGATATAGTTTTAATCTGACCCCATATCTTGCCAAGACTACTATGTTCATTTAGAGTTTGACACCACTCAAACCATGTTGCCTCCTTTACTTCTCTAGAAACTCGCCTTGCTTCAGATATCACCGCTCGTAGCAGAGTTCTACCTTCCGGTGTGGGGTTTCTCTTTAGATGTTTTCTGAAGATATTGACTCTGTGGTTCTGTTCTTTAACGTCATTACTATAGAACCAATAGTTCTTTCGTTTCGTGTTACCTGTGATAATGATTGGAATAGCTTTGTTCGCAGCAGCTGCAACGGCTTCCTGCAGATTGGTCTCGTGAATGTTCAAATCCTCAGGTGGCGTGTACGTTGCATACCATTTTTCAAGTTCTTCCAGGTATACATTCCAATTGGCCTTTCCTAAATTCCACCGAGGCTGCGCAGGTGGTGTAGGAGGTCGTGCCAGGTTGAGTGTCGTGACAGTAGCATAGTGGTCACTAGTGATCACCGGGTCCACTTCTCACTTCGCCTGTTGCTGGAGTGCTGTTGAGATGAATGTAAGATCAAGGGAACCTCCTAGAATGTGAGTGGGTTCCCCAGTGTTGAGAAGTGTAATTTCAGGTACTTCTCGCAGAGATGCAGCTAAATGGCGCCCATCTGCATTGGCTGGCCCAGTTGCACCTAACTCTGGATGATGAGCATTAAAATCTCCAGCAATAATTAAATTTTCCTGCGTGGCCAAGGCAAGCACTGCCTCTGCTTCTAGTTTACGTCTAGGGGGCTTGTAGACGTTGTATATGAGGAGCTCAAAATTAGCCATATTCACTGTAACTGCTAATACCTCTACTCCATCCCCACATGAAACTGAGTCTATTTTCTTGCTGGGTATGGTGTTTCTGACTAGGGTCATTAATCCTCTTAGTCTCCCCTGCTCATACGAGAGAACATAGTGCTGATATCCAGCTAATCTGAAGGATTTCGTGGCCGGGAAAAGAGTTTCTTCAAAAACGATGATATCTGCTTTCGTGCTGATTGCAGCCTCCTGAAGTGTGTGTTTTTTATTTCCAAGACCTTGTATGTTCCACTGCAGAATTCGTAATGGCCAGACGACGGGTTCGGTTGGTGTTGCTTGTTCTACTAGAACTCCTCCTCGGAATCGACCTCTATATTCTCCGCCTCGCAAGTCGTGTCGCTGCAAATCGGACTGCATTGATAGTTCGTGGTCATCCCCGACGTTGTTGGAATCTGTGCATAACTGTGGTCCATCGCTATGTTGTTGGAAGTGCTGCAGGTCGGACTGCATTGATTGCCCGTGGTCAACCCCGGCATTGTCGGAATCTGTGCAGAACTGTGGTCCATCACTTTGTTGTTGGTATTGCTGCAAGTCGGACTGCATTGATTGCTCGCGGCCGTGTCTTGTGTTGGCGGAACCTGCGCATCCCTGCTGTTCAATACGTCTTTGTTGGCGTTGCTGCAGATCAGACTGCATTGGCTGTTGTTGTCTGTCTCCTGTGTTGGAAGATTGTGTTGATCGTGGGTGGTCACTGCGTCTTGCAGTTGCGTTTGTGAATGTCGATGTTCCGGTGTCTTGACTAGCCGACTGTTGTTGGTAGTCAGTATGTCCTAGTTGCGTTGTTTGTCCTCTCGTGCTCCATCCTGTCGGAGACTGTCTACGTCTCGTGTAACTGTGGTCTGCTGCACGATCTTGTCCATTATCACACAAGTGATGTCTTGAGTCTGATGATGTGAGGCGTTCTGCGTCACCTGTAGGCAATTGATAATGGTCTCTGCCATGATCTTCACGATGGTTTTCAGCTGGACCTAGGTAAAACTGTATAGCTGGTGAGTAGATTCCGAAAGTAAGTGTTTTCTGCCCTTTTGCATTTGCTGGACTTCTGCAACACTTTCGTGTAATGTCTGATTCGGAATCGACAGAATCGGGAAATTTTGCTCCGTGAGAGCGGGTGGCTGTTGTGGCTGTGCACGAGTGTTCCAGACGTTGGTGTTGGTGGATGTATTGCTGGGCAGGGTGTTGATCCTGGCCTGAGCTGTCTGCACTTTTTGTTTCCGTGCAGAGCAGGTTGTGCTCCAGGCATGATGTTTGCCTCCACAATTTGGACATTTGGCTGTAGTGGTCTGGTTTGCCTTGTGCTTGGCAATACAGTCTTTGGTGGGATGTCTCAGGCTGCACACTCCGCACCTCTCCTGTCCTGTGCAGCATGACTGATGGTGGCCGTATTTCTGACACCTGAAGCAGCGTAGGGGTTCCGGGACGTATGGCCTCTGTCGGTATGTCCCCCAATTTCCAAGACCGAAAGTTTCTGGCACATGTCCCATGACGGTCACCAGAACCTGACGCGTCGCTGCCTTGTCTACTTTTGTGTGGCAACGTTCCGCACTCAGGACTTGCTTGTGTTCTAGCACTGGATCCAGGGGAAAGTCGATTGGGTATCCCAAAAGCACGACTCGTGTGCGTCGTTCTGAAGGGTCCAGCTTTACCAAGCACACAGGTTTCCCCTGCAGGACTCTTACCTTCTCTAAGTAATGTGCAGTCTGTTGGTCTTGAGGTGTCAGTATTATTTCTCCCTTCAGGTTGACTGTAATGGAAAGTTTGAGCTCTGGTTGTTCTTTTTCCATCGCCGTTACTACTCCATATGCTGTAGGAAAGTGGTCGGTCTGCATGATCTTGAATTTTGGAAGAAGTGCAGAGGCTGGCGATGTCTGGTGTGAGACTGGTGGTGTCCTCCCCTGTCCCATACTGCTGTCCTGCGGCTGGGCTGTGGAGAGAGGAACAATGGCTGACACTGGCTGGCGTGAAACCGGCGGTGTCCTCTCCTGACTCATACTGCCGTCCCGCGGCAGCGTTGCGGACAGAGAAGCATTGACTGACACTGGCTGGTGTGTGACTGACGCTGTCCTCTCTAGGTCCATTACGTCCGCTGACTTGCTGGTAGAAGCAAGTGGTAAAGCCTCGATAGCAGTTTTCTTTGGGGCCTGCGGCACATCGGTCCCCCGTCCTTCCTCGTCCGAAAGCTGCTTCCATTCCCTCTTGCGCTGAGCCTTCCCCATGGCTCTCTTCACGTAGTGAGAACCAACTCAAACCACCGGAGCAGCAGGCGACACGTCCTCACTGCACGGTAGCTCAGGAGCAACTCCCCGTGACAGCTGACTAACACCCAGGTACCTATTTTACTGTTTGGTAACAGGGGCATAGGGTGAAAGAAACTCTGCCCATTGTTTCTCGCCGGTGCCTGGGATCGAACCCAGGACCACAGGATCACAAGTCCAGCGTGCGGTCCGCTTGGCCGACCGGCTCCACTGCTTTCTTGACTGTTTTCCATAACATCTGGTACACGTGGAGACAGTACACAACTGTACTACTCCAACTCTCTAGCTTGTGACACTCGCCACACCTGGTATACCACTCATACACAACACTCCACACCTGGTATACCACTCATACACACCACTCCACACCTGGTATACCGCTCATACACAACACTCCACACCTGGTATACCATTCATACACAACACTCCACACCTGGTATACCGCTCATACACAACACTCCACACCTGGTATACCGCTCATACACAACACTCCACACCTGGTATACCACTCATAAACAACACTCCACACCTGGTATACCACTCAAACACAACACTCCACTCCTGGTATACCACTCAAACACAACACTCCACACCTGGTATACCGCTCATACACAACACTCCACACCTGGTATACCACTCATACACAACACTCCACACCTGGTATACCACTCAAACACAACACTCCACACCTGGTATACCACTCAAACACAACACTCCACACCTGGTATACCACTCAAACACAACACTCCACACCTGGTATACCACTCAAACACAACACTCCACACCTGGTATACCACTCAAACACAACACTCCACACCTGGTATACCACTCAAACACAACACTCCACACCTGGTATACCACTCATACATAACACTCCACACCTGGTATACCACTCATACATAACACTCCACACCTGGTATACCACTCATACACAACACTCCACACCTGGTATACCACTCATACACAACACTCCACACCTGGTATACCACTCATACACAACACTCCACACCTGGTATACCACTCATACACAACACGCCACACCTGGTATACCACTCATACACAACACGCCACACCTGGTATACCACTCATACACAACACTCCACACCTGGTATACCACTCATACACAACACGCCACACCTGGTATACCACTCATACACAACACTCCACACCTGGTATACCACTCATACACAACACTCCACACCTGGTATACCACTCATACACAACACTCCACACCCGGTATACCACTCATACACAACACTCCACACCTGGTATACCACTCATACACAACACTCCACACCTGGTATACCACTCATACACACCACTAAACACCTGGTATACCACTCATACACAACACTCCACACCTGGTATACCGCTCATAAACAATACTCCACACCTGGTATACCGCTCATAAACAATACTCCACACCTGGTATACCACTCATACACACCACTAAACACCTGGTATACCGCTCATACACACCACTCCACACCTGGTATACCACTCATACACAACATCACGCCCAATACTTGGTCAGAGGGACCCCCCCCCCAAATTCTGTAACCGGTCTCTCTGGTGTAACCGGCCTCTCTGGTGTAACCGGCCTCTCTGGTGTAAACGGCCTCTCTGGTGTAACCGGTCTCTCTGGTGTAACCGGTCTCTCTGGTGTAACCGGCCTCTCTGGTGTAACCGGTCTCTCTGGTGTAACCGGTCTCTCTGGTGTAACCGGCCTCTCTGGTGTAACCGGCCTCTCTGGTGTAACCGGTCTCTCTGGTGTAACCGGCCTCTCTGGTGTAACCGGCCTCTCTGGTGTAACCGGCCTCTCTGGTGTAACCGGCCTCTCTGGTGTAACCGGCCTCTCTGGTGTAACCGGTCTCTCTGGTGTAACCGGCCTCTCTGGTGTAACCGGTCTCTCTGGTGTAACCGGTCTCTCTGGTGTAACCGGCCTCTCTGATGTAACCGGTCTCTCTGGTGTAAGCGGTCTCTCTGGTGTAACCGGCCTCTCTGGTGTAACCGGCCTCTCTGGTGTAACCGGTCTCTCTGGTGTAACCGGTCTCTCTGGTGTAACCGGCCTCTCTGGTGTAACCGGTCTCTCTGGTGTAACCGGTCTCTCTGGTGTAACCGGTCTCTCTGGTGTAACCGGTCTCTCTGGTGTAACCGGCCTCTCTGGTGTAACCGGTCTCTCTGGTGTAACCGGCCTCTCTGGTGTAACCGGTCTCTCTGGTGTAACCGGCCTCTCTGGTGTAACCGGTCTCTCTGGTGTAACTGGTCTCTGGTGTAACCGGCCTCTCTGGTGTAACCGGCCTCTCTGGTGTAACCGGTCTCTCTGGTGTAACCGGTCTCTCTGGTGTAACCGGCCTCTCTGGTGTAACCGGCCTCTCTGGTGTAACCGGCCTCTCTGGTGTAACCGGTCTCTCTGGTGTAACCGGCCTCTCTGGGGTAACCGGCCTCTCTGGTGTAACCGGCCTCTCTGGTGTAACCGGCCTCTCTGGTGTAACCGGTCTCTCTGGTGTAACCGGCCTCTCTGGTGTAACCGGTCTCTCTGGTGTAACCGGCCTCTCTGGTGTAACCGGCCTCTCTGGTGTAACCGGTCTCTCTGGTGTAACCGGTCTCTCTGGTGTAACCGGCCTCTCTGGTGTAACCAGTCTCTCTGGTGTAAGCGGTCTCTCTGGTGTAACCGGCCTCTCTGGTGTAACCGGCCTCTCTGGTGTAACCGGTCTCTCTGGTGTAACCGGTCTCTCTGGTGTAACCGGCCTCTCTGGTGTAACCGGCCTCTCTGGTGTAACCGGTCTCTCTGGTGTAACCGGTCTCTCTGGTGTAACCGGTCTCTCTGGTGTAACCGGCCTCTCTGGTGTAACCGGCCTCTCTGGTGTAACCGGTCTCTCTGGTGTAACCGGCCTCTCTGGTGTAACCGGTCTCTCTGGTGTAACCGGCCTCTCTGGTGTAACCGGCCTCTCTGGTGTAACCGGCCTCTCTGGTGTAACCGGTCTCTCTGGTGTAACCGGCCTCTCTGGTGTAACCGGTCTCTCTGGTGTAACCGGTCTCTCTGGTGTAACCGGTCTCTCTGGTGTAACCGGCCTCTCTGGTGTAACCGGCCTCTCTGGTGTAACCGGTCTCTCTGGTGTAACCGGTCTCTCTGGTGTAACCGGTCTCTCTGGTGTAACCGGTCTCTCTGGTGTAACCGGCCTCTCTGGTGTAACCGGCCTCTCTGGTGTAACCGGTCTCTCTGGTGTAACCGGCCTCTCTGGTGTAACCGGTCTCTCTGGTGTAACCGGCCTCTCTGGTGTAACCGGCCTCTCTGGTGTAACCGGCCTCTCTGGTGTAACCGGTCTCTCTGGTGTAACCGGCCTCTCTGGTGTAACCGGTCTCTCTGGTGTAACCGGTCTCTCTGGTGTAACCGGCCTCTCTGGTGTAACCGGTCTCTCTGGTGTAACCGGCCTCTCTGGTGTAACCGGTCTCTCTGGTGTAACCGGCCTCTCTGGTGTAACCGGCCTCTCTGGTGTAACTGGTCTCTGGTGTAACCGGCCTCTCTAGTGTAACCGGTCTCTCTGGTGTAACCGGTCTCTCTGGTGTAACCGGTCTCTCTGGTGTAACCAGTCTCTGGTGTAACCGGTCTCGCTGGTGTAACCGGTCTCTCTGGTGTAACCGGTCTCTCTGGTGTAACCGGTCTCTCTGGTGTAACCGGTCTCTCTGGTGTAACCGGTCTCTCTAGTGTAACCGGCCTCTCTGTTGTAACCGGTCTCTCTGGTGTAACCGGTCTCTCTGGTGTAACCGGCCTCTCTGGTGTAACCGGTCTCTCTGGTGTAACTGGTCTCTGGTGTAACCGGCCTCTCTGGTGTAACCGGCCTCTCTGTTGTAACCGGTCTCTCTGGTGTAACCGGTCTCTGGTGTAACCGGTCTCTGGTGTAACCGGTCTCTCTGGTGTAACCGGTCTCTCTGGTGTAACCGGCCTCTCTGTTGTAACCGGTCTCTCTGGTGTAACCGGTCTCTCTGGTGTAACCGGCCTCTCTGGTGTAACCGGTCTCTCTGGTGTAACTGGTCTCTGGTGTAACCGGCCTCTCTGGTGTAACCGGTCTCTCTGTTGTAACCGGTCTCTCTGGTGTAACCGGTCTCTGGTGTAACCGGTCTCTCTGGTGTAACCGGCCTCACTGTTGTAACCGGTCTCTCTGGTGTAACCGGTCTCTGGTGTAACCGGTCTCTCTGGTGTAACCGGTCTCTCTGGTGTAACCGGTCTCTCTGGTGTAACCGGTCTCTCTGGTGTAACCGGTCTCTGGTGTAACCGGTCTCTCTGGTGTAACCGGTCTTTCTGGTGTAACCGGCCTCTCTGTTGTAACCGGTCTCTCTGGTGTAACCGGTCTCTCTGGTGTAACCAGCCTCTCTGGTGTAACCGGCCTCTCTGGTGTAACCGGTCTCTGGTGTAACCAGTCTCTGGTGTAACCGGTCTCTCTGGTGTAACCGGTCTCTGTGGTGTAACCAGTCTCTGGTGTAACCGGCCTCTCTGGTGTAACCGGCCTCTCTGGTGTAACCGGCCTCTCTGGTGTAACCGGCCTCTCTGGTGTAACCGGCCTCTCTGGTGTAACCGGCCTCTCTGGTGTAACCGGTCTCTCTGGTGTAACCGGTCTCTCTGGTGTAACCGGCCTCTCTGGTGTAACCGGCCTCTCTGGTGTAACCGGCCTCTCTGGTGTAACCGGTCTCTCTGGTGTAACCGGCCTCTCTGGTGTAACCGGCCTCTCTGGTGTAACCGGCCTCTCTGGTGTAACCGGCCTCTCTGGTGTAACCGGCCTCTCTGGTGTAACCGGTCTCTCTGGTGTAACCGGCCTCTCTGGTGTAACCGGTCTCTCTGGTGTAACCGGTCTCTCTGGTGTAACCGGCCTCTCTGGTGTAACCGGCCTCTCTGGTGTAAGCGGTCTCTCTGGTGTAACCGGCCTCTCTGGTGTAACCGGCCTCTCTGGTGTAACCGGCCTCTCTGGTGTAACCGGTCTCTCAGGTGTAACCGGTCTCTCTGGTGTAACCGGCCTCTCTGGTGTAACCGGCCTCTCTGGTGTAACCGGTCTCTCTGGTGTAACCGGTCTCTCTGGTGTAACCGGTCTCTCTGGTGTAACCGGCCTCTCTGGTGTAACCGGCCTCTCTGGTGTAACCGGTCTCTCTGGTGTAACCGGCCTCTCTGGTGTAACCGGTCTCTCTGGTGTAACCGGCCTCTCTGGTGTAACCGGCCTCTCTGGTGTAACCGGCCTCTCTGGTGTAACCGGTCTCTCTGGTGTAACCGGCCTCTCTGGTGTAACCGGTCTCTCTGGTGTAACCGGCCTCTCTGGTGTAACCGGCCTCTCTGGTGTAACCGGTCTCTCTGGTGTAACCGGCCTCTCTGGTGTAACCGGTCTCTCTGGTGTAACCGGCCTCTCTGGTGTAACCGGCCTCTCTGGTGTAACTGGTCTCTGGTGTAACCGGCCTCTCTAGTGTAACCGGTCTCTCTGGTGTAACCGGTCTCTCTGGTGTAACCGGTCTCTCTGGTGTAACCAGTCTCTGGTGTAACCGGTCTCGCTGGTGTAACCGGTCTCTCTGGTGTAACCGGTCTCTCTGGTGTAACCGGTCTCTCTGGTGTAACCGGTCTCTCTGGTGTAACCGGTCTCTCTGGTGTAACCGGCCTCTCTGTTGTAACCGGTCTCTCTGGTGTAACCAGTCTCTCTGGTGTAACCGGCCTCTCTGGTGTAACCGGTCTCTCTGGTGTAACTGGTCTCTGGTGTAACCGGCCTCTCTGGTGTAACCGGCCTCTCTGTTGTAACCGGTCTCTCTGGTGTAACCGGTCTCTGGTGTAACCGGTCTCTCTGGTGTAACCGGTCTCTCTGGTGTAACCGGCCTCTCTGTTGTAACCGGTCTCTCTGGTGTAACCGGTCTCTCTGGTGTAACCGGCCTCTCTGGTGTAACCGGTCTCTCTGGTGTAACTGGTCTCTGGTGTAACCGGCCTCTCTGGTGTAACCGGTCTCTCTGTTGTAACCGGTCTCTCTGGTGTAACCGGTCTCTGGTGTAACCGGTCTCTCTGGTGTAACCGGCCTCACTGTTGTAACCGGTCTCTCTGGTGTAACCGGTCTCTGGTGTAACCGGTCTCTCTGGTGTAACCGGTCTCTCTGGTGTAACCGGTCTCTCTGGTGTAACCGGTCTCTCTGGTGTAACCGGTCTCTGGTGTAACCGGTCTCTCTGGTGTAACCGGTCTTTCTGGTGTAACCGGCCTCTCTGTTGTAACCGGTCTCTCTGGTGTAACCGGTCTCTCTGGTGTAACCAGCCTCTCTGGTGTAACCGGCCTCTCTGGTGTAACCGGTCTCTGGTGTAACCAGTCTCTGGTGTAACCGGTCTCTCTGGTGTAACCGGTCTCTGTGGTGTAACCAGTCTCTGGTGTAACCGGCCTCTCTGGTGTAACCGGTCTCTCTGGTGTAACCGGCCTCTCTGGTGTAACCGGCCTCTCTGGTGTAACTGGTCTCTGGTGTAACCGGCCTCTCTGGTGTAACCGGCCTCTCTGTTGTAACCGGTCTCTCTGGTGTAACCGGTCTCTGGTGTAACCGGTCTCTCTGGTGTAACCGGTCTCTCTGGTGTAACCGGCCTCTCTGGTGTAACCGGTCTCTCTGGTGTAACCGGTCTCTCTGGTGTAACCGGTCTCTCTGGTGTAACCGGTCTCTCTGGTGTAACCGGTCTCTCTGGTGTAACCGGTCTCTCTGGTGTAACCAGTCTCTGGTGTAGCCGGTCTCTGGTGTAACCGGTCTCTCTGGTGTAACCGGTCTCTCTGATGTAACCGGTCTCCCTGGTGTAACCGGTCTCTCTGGTGTAACCGGTCTCTCTGGTGTAACCCGTCTCTGGTGTAACCGGTCTCTCTGGTGTAACCGGTCTCTCTGGTGTAACCGGTCTCTCTGGTGTAACCAGTCTCTCTGGCGTAACCAGTCTCCCTGGTCTAACCGGTCTCGCTCATGTTTTAATTACCAATTATTCCATCACATCGGCCGTAATGAATGATAGTGTCAATATCATAAGAGAGAATGTCTGTCTGTATAAGGCGGGAGGCCAGACGCACGGGGCTAGCCTCATTCAACTTTGTAGGGAGAATGGTCTCGGGCACGGAACGAACATGGGCTGGTCGGGGGTCACCAGAACTTAGGAGTGAAGAGCATGCCAGGGGGGGGAGGAAGAAAATTGGGGGGGGGGTAAGAAAGATGGAGAGGGGGTGGAAGCGGGAAGACAGGGAAAAATTTACAGAAAGTGAGAGTAGTAGAGAACTTTGTATTTAGAGAGAAATATAGAGTAGTATATTGCTTTGAAATTTTGACACAACGTTGCATTCGAATAGGCGCGTCTTTTTATATACCTACTATATTAGATGCCACCCCTGTGACAGGTAAAAACATGCGTTTTTGAAAAACAGCGCCATCTGTTGCACATAATGGCAACATTCACGCTATACTAAATATGTCACGAATTCCATTTCTATGTTTCCGATTGCATTGATAAATTTTACTTTCATAGATTTCAATTGATTTTATTTTTAGTGAATTATTTTGTGTGACATTTTCTTGGAATTGAGCTGTGTTGTTTACCATAACGTTCATTTCGTAAGTATAAGTATAGATGCCACACCTGTGACAGGTAAAACTATGTTTTTCTTGACAAACAGCGCCATCTGTTGCATGTAAAATCAACACACATGCTATACTATATATGCTACAATTCCATTTCAATGTTTCTGATTGCATTGATAAATTGAATTTTCATAGATTTTGATTTATCTTCATTATGATTTAATTATTTTGAGAGAATTGCATTGGAAATGAGCTGTGTTGTTTACCATACCGTTCATTTCGTGAGTATAGTTTATTTTTTTATTTTTTCACATTTTCATTTCATTTTTTAACTATTTTTTTTATATTTCAGTGATGGGAACATCAGACCATTTGGGAAGGCATCGGACAAGGGAGTGGGGAATGGTGGGGAGGACGAGGGGGACGGGGGAGTTTGGGATGGTGGGGACGAGGGGATGGGGGAATGGAGAATGGTGGGGAGGATAAAGGGACAGGGGAGTGGGGCATGGTGGGAAGGAAGAGGGGATGGTGGAGTGGAGGTGTTCGTTGCTGAGTCACAGCAACGCGTGATATATATATATATATATATATATATATATATATATATATATATATATATATATATATATATATATATATATATATATATATATATATATATATATATATATATATATATATATGTATATATAAGTGAAGTCATGGAGACAAAGAGAGAGATACAGACAGACAGTAGATATATGGATGGATAAACGGAAAGATGGACGAATAGATGGATTGATAGATGGATATCAAGGATGCGGGAGTAGAGAGAGAGAGAGAGAGAGAGAGAGAGAGAGAGAGAGAGAGAGAGAGAGAGAGGAGGTTTGAAAGTTGGGTGGCCTGTCCACCATGGGTTGACATATGTGTGTGTGGTTTGTTTGGGTATGTGGTATGTTGGGTTGTCAGTACATTGTCTGGGGGTGGCTAGTGTTGGTGTCCTGGCTGGTATGTTGTATGTTGGGTTGTCAGTACATTGTCTGGGTGGCTAGTGTTGGTGTCCTGGCTGGTATGTGGTATGTTGGGTTGTCAGTACATTGTCTGGGGGTGGCTAGTGTTGGTGTCCTGGCTGGTATGTGGTATGTTGGGTTGTCAGTACATTGTCTGGGGGTGGCTAGTGTTGGTGCCCTGGCTGGTGTGTGGTATGTTGGGTTGTCAGTACATTGTCTGGGGGTGGCTAGTGTTGGTGTCCTGGCTGGTATGTGGTATGTTGGGTTGTCAGTACATTGTCTGGGGGTGGCTAGTGTTTGTGTCCTGGCTGGTATGTGGTATGTTGGGTTGTCAGTACATTGTCTGGGTGGCTAGTGTTGGTGCCCTGGCTGGTATGTGGTATGTTGGGTTGTCAGTACATTGTCTGGGGGTGGCTAGTGTTTGTGTCCTGGCTGGTATGTTGTATGTTGGGTTGTCAGTACATTGTCTGGGGGTGGCTAGTGTTTGTGTCCTGGCTGGTATGTTGTATGTTGGGTTGTCAGTACATTGTCTGGGGGTGGCTGGTGTTGGTGCCCTGGCTGGTGTGTGGAAGCCCTAGAGCCGCTGGAGTTGGCTGCAGGAGATTAATCTTAACAACATCACGGTGGTTACTCTTCTGGCTGCACAAAAAAAAGTTTTTGTTGTTTATTTTTTTTTTTGTGTATTTTTTATTTTTATTTATTTTTTATTTATTTATTTGTTCATTGATTTTTTTTTATTTAATTATTTATTCTTTATTAGGTATGAATCGGGTCCGGGATGGGCCACTCATCTGGGTCGTCAGGTAGAGCACTTAGTATTTAAGGTCTTGGGAAGGCCTCATCATGGATGTGTCTGATCACCTTTTGTTGGAGAGTGATTCTTGTGGTTGTGTCTGGTGGTTCGTGGCTCTCGTGGTCGCTGGTGGTGTTTACTGCTTCTTGGGGTTCTTCGGGGTCTGGGACATACATGTGCTTCATGCGGTACAGCTGTCTTCTGGCCAGGTAGCTGAGCCTGGTGTTCATTGGCATCATGTTGAGAGTCTCGTGGATTTGGTGTGTTCTTACCCTGTCCATCAGCGACGGGCCCGCCGCAAAGCGAAGTGCTTTATTTTGTACCCGTTGGACCTTCAGCATGTTGGTTTTGTTGTTAAGGTTCAGGGGGACGTAAGGGTACTCCAGGCTAGGCCTTATCATCATTCGGTACAGGTGGGATGGGGCTTGCCTGAAGCTGAAGAGCCTCGACAGAGACCACCTAGCCATTGCTCTCTTCTGGGAGACGTACTGGGTGGAATTGAGTAGCCTCTTAAAGTTGTATCCAAGCACTTTGTTGGAGTTGGAGATGGCTATGGGTTCGCCCCTGAGCCCTATCCCCACTCATTTTCGATTGAGAAGGCCATACATCCTATAGTGCTTATTTGGATCTTGTCTGGGTTAGTGGTGATCCATCACTTTCTTTCCCAGTTAGCAGTCCTTGCTAGTTTTACGTTCGCCTTACGGGTTACAGTCGCATGTTTGGTGGCTTAGTTTTGTTGTTATTACGTGTGTTACGTCGTCCGTCGACTCCAGCTGTTGGGGTGAAGCCTGCAGCCTTGTTTATAGCTGATTTAGTGTTCCGGTAGATGATTTTGAGGTCTGGTAGATGATTTAGGGTTACAGTTGCAGATTCAGGGCTCCGACAGCTGATTTAGGCTTCCGGTAGATGATTTAGAGTTCCAGTTGCTGATCTAAGGGTTCTGATTGCTGATCTAGAGTACTGGTTGCTGATCTAGAGTACTAGTTGCTGATCTAGAGTACTGGTTGCTGATCTAGAGTACTGGTTGCTGATCTAGAGAACTGGTTGCTGATTTAGAGTACTGGTTGCTGATCTAGAGTACTGGTTGCTGATCTAGAGAACTGGTTGCTGATCTAAAGAACTGGTTGCTGATCTAGAGAACTGGTTGCTGATTTAGAGTACTGGTTGCTGATCTAGAGAACTGGTTGCTGATTTAGAGTACTGGTTGCTGATCTAGAGAACTGGTTGCTGATCTAGAGTACTAGTTGCTGATCTAGAGTACTGGTTGCTGATCTAGAGTACCGGTTGCTGATCTAGAGTACTGGTTGCTGATCTAGAGTACTGGTTGCTGATCTAGAGTACTGGTTGCTGATCTAGGGTTCTGGTTGCTGATCTAGAGTACTGGTTGCTGATCTAGGGTTCTGGTTGCTGATCTAGAGTACGGGTTGCTGATCTAGAGTACTGGTTACTGATCTAGAGTATTGGTTACTGATCTAGAGTACTGGTTACTGATCTAGAGTACTGGTTACTGATCTAGAGTACTGGTTACTGATCTAGAGTATTGGTTGCTGATCTAGAGTACTGGTTACTGATCTAGAGTACTGGTTACTGATCTAGAGTACTGGTTACTGATCTAGAGTACTGGTTACTGATCTAGAGTACTGGTTACTGATCTAGAGTACTGGTTACTGATCTAGAGTACTGGTTACTGATCTAGAGTACTGGTTACTGATCTAGAGTACTGGTTGCTGATCTAGAGTACTGGTTACTGATCTAGAGTACTGGTTACTGATCTAGAGTACTGGTTGCTGATCTAGAGTACTGGTTACTGATCTAGAGTACTGGTTACTGATCTAGAGTACTGGTTACTGATCTAGAGTACTGGTTGCTGATCTAGAGTACTGGTTACTGATCTAGAGTACTGGTTACTGATCTAGAGTACTGGTTACTGATCTAGAGTACTGGTTGCTGATCTAGAGTACTGGTTACTGATCTAGAGTACTGGTTACTGATCTAGAGTACTGGTTGCTGATCTAGAGTACTGGTTACTGATCTAGAGTACTGGTTACTGATCTAGAGTACTGGTTACTGATCTAGAGTACTGGTTACTGATCTTGAGTACTGGTTACTGATCTAGAGTACTGGTTGCTGATCTAGAGTACTGGTTGCTGATCTAGAATACTGGTTACTGATCTAGAGTACTGGTTACTGATCTAGAGTACTGGTTACTGATCTAGAGTATTGGTTGCTGATCTAGAGTATTGGTTGCTGATCTAGAGAACTGGTTGCTGATCTAGAGTACTGGTTGCTGATCTAGAGTACTGGTTGCTGATCTAGAGTACTGGTTGCTGATCTAGAGTACTGGTTGCTGATCTAGAGTACTGGTTGCTGATCTAGAGTACTGGATGCTGATCTAGAGTACCGGTTGCTGATCTAGAGCACCGGTTGCTGATCTAGAGTACCGGTTGCTGATCTAGAGTACTGGTTGCTGATCTAGAGTACTGGTTACTGATCTAGAGTACTGGTTGCTGATCTAGAGTACTAGTTGCTGATCTAGAGTACTGGTTGCTGATCTAGAGTACTGGTTGCTGATCTAGAGTACTGGTTACTGATCTAGAGTACTGGTTGCTGATCTAGAGTACTGGTTGCTGATCTAGGGTTCTGGTTGCTGATCAAGAGTACTGGTTGCTGATCTAGGGTTCTGGTTGCTGATCTAGAGTACGGGTTGCTGATCTAGAGTACTGGTTGCTGATCTAGAGTACTGGTTGCTGATCTAGAGTACTGGTTGCTGATCTAGAGTACTGGTTGCTGATCTAGAGTACTGGTTGCTGATCTAGGGTTCTGGTTGCTGATCTAGAGTACTGGTTGCTGATCTAGAGTACTGGTTACTGATCTAGAGTACTGGTTACTGATCTAGAGTACTGGTTACTGATCTAGAGTACTGGTTACTGATCTAGAGTACTGGTTGCTGATCTAGAGTACTGGTTGCTGATCTAGAGTACCGGTTGCTGATCTAGAGTACTGGTTGCTGATCTAGAGTACTGGTTGCTGATCTAGAGTACCGGTTGCTGATCTAGAGTACCGGTTGCTGATCTAGAGTACTGGTTGCTGATCTAGAGTACTGGTTGCTGATCTAGAGTACTGGTTGCTGATCTAGGGTTCTGGTTGCTGATCTAGAGTACTGGTTGCTGATCTAGGGTTCTGGTTGCTGATCTAGAGTACGGGTTGCTGATCTAGAGTACTGGTTGCTGATCTAGAGTACTGGTTACTGATCTAGAGTACTGGTTGCTGATCTAGAGTACTAGTTGCTGATCTAGAGTACTGGTTGCTGATCTAGAGTACTGGTTGTTGATCTAGAGTACCGGTTGCTGATCTAGAGTACCGGTTGCTGATCTAGAGTACTGGTTGCTGATCTAGAGTACTAGTTGCTGATCTAGAGTACTGGTTGCTGATCTAGAGTACCGGTTGCTGATCTAGAGTACTGGTTGCTGATCTAGAGTACTGGTTGCTGATCTAGAGTACTGGTTGCTGATCTAGAGTACTGGTTGTTGATCTAGAGTACCGGTTGCTGATCTAGAGTACCGGTTGCTGATCTAGAGTACTGGTTGCTGATCTAGAGTACTGGTTGCTGATCTAGAGTACTGGTTGTTGATCTAGAGTACTGGTTGCTGATCTAGAGTACCGGTTGCTGATCTAGAGTACCGGTTGCTGATCTAGAGTACTGGTTGTTGATCTAGAGTACTGGTTGCTGATCTAGAGTACCGGTTGCTGATCTAGAGTACTGGTTGTTGATCTAGAGTACTGGTTGCTGATCTAGAGTACCGGTTGCTGATCTAGAGTACTGGTTGCTGATCTACCAGGTGAGAGTAGGTAAAAATTAACTGAAACTTATTTCATACAGCACATCATCGTATTTATATACAAGAAGGAACACTGGGTTTGTGGGAGTACGTAACATTGGTGGTGGTACATGCTTGTAAAGCCAGTAACAGGCTGGTAGGTCACTAGCCCCAACACAGACCACTGTACAGTAGGCCGTGGACGAAGTTTATATATTATGATCAGTGAACGTATACACCAAGACCTTTAGAAATATAAAATATATAGAATACTATATAAATAAAACATTCCACATGGCATTATTGACGCGTTTAAAAAAGGCGCTCTTCAAACCAAAGAAAATATCGATACCTTAAAAATGTAAAGGGAAAATTAAAGAAAACGGTTTCTTGTAGGGTA
>NC_091172.1:7606051-7649610 GCF_040958095.1 Procambarus clarkii
AAATTAAGGAGCTGAATGCTAAGCTTGCACTTAGGATAGCCAGAGATCCCCATTACAATGATATTGCTAAGAAAAAACCGAGCTCCGTGCTACTTTCAGGGGAAAACAGAAGAAACAAAAAATGGCATCACAGATCAGTTTGCTACCTCGAATAACTTCACCTGCTTGAGCAAGCCCGTGAGCTCCTGCCTGTAGAGAGGTTACCTCCCTGGGAGGATGACTCGTGCAAGATTATCATCAATGAAATGGCAACGAAAACATCCAACATAATACCACAAGAAATGAGGCACAAGTATCTCCATGAAATTTATAAGGAAGCCGGTGATGAACTAGATGAAATCTACACTGACGGGTCATCTAATCCTGTCAGTTCAAGTATGTTTGAACCCCCTGGGGGCAAAATTTAATTTAAGTGTTATACTCTTTTAACTATTGTGACGATAATCTCTTTCAAGAGAGATTGAGCCTGCTCTTCCCTACATATTTACATCTTTCAAGTACAAGATACTATATTGAAGATACGTCCACCAGTATCGCCAAACGTTTTGCCCAGGAAGCAAAGCGTACTAAGCACAACCCGACACACCGGCTATCGCCCGCCGTCAACCAGCAAACTGCTCATTCTCCGCCTGCCTGTTGCTGATTGGCTGGTGTCTCGCCGCACCTTGCACTCACGCCACACCATGAGTCGACGTCTGGGTCGGCAGCACGCCGACTCCTCAGAATATCTCTGTGCTCCTTGAGTTGACATCTCTCTATTAGTAGACTAAGCTCTGGCTGTCGTGTACTAAGGGAGGTGGCCAGCTTGAAGCCAGTGTTCCCAGCACCTCACTTATTTTGATTTATTTTAATTTGCACTTACTTGTCTTAGAGTAACTTTTCATTGCCAGTAATTATTCATGTTGTTTTGTTTGTTGACTTGTTTTGAATTTTACGAGATTATCTTTATTCATATCTTGTTTTCTAGAGTAATTAAAATTTTATTGTTTATACTTTGTTTTGTGTCTTCCCATTACCTTACCACAGACAAAAGGACAAACTTCTCTTTTTTTTGTTATGTGACGAGGCCCTGCCCCCAGCTTTTGAAACAGCCGAACACCAACGCTTTACCGTCACACTATAATAACTTAAAGTTCTCAAATTTGTTGTTAGGTAAATATATTGGCTAATATATTTAACTGAGAAACCTGACCATGGGCCAGGCAAAGACCACACAACCTGACGACAGGTAAAAGTTCAGAGACTTACTCAAGAATCCTTAGTCTAATGAAGGAAAATACTGCCCAGTTAAAAAAAAAAACACCTATACCTTTCTTCCCTCAGTGCTCAACATTTATTTATATATATATCATAATTATAAGAGAATAAAAACGGCTTGAGTAATCACACTAACATGACTGCAATAATGAGAAAATCCGTCTGAGCAGTGATGAGGATCTGAACTTGTGCACTGTGTGTTCCCAGACACACGCATTTCCTAAACGTTTTCTCAAAAACACCAGGAAAGGCGAATTTGACTGAATGACTAATTTTCTAACTTGGTTACGTAAAGACAAGGCTTCCATGACTAGTGTTTAAACAATCAAAATGTTCGAGTAAACTGTGATAAAATGTTTCCAGTGCAAGTTAATGGGATTAGCTCGAGTTCTGTGTCCCACCTTTTATCCCTGAATTTACCAGCACACAGGTTTGAAAGAATTTTACGGTCTAAGTGCATACACTGAAATGTTAAGGGAATTTAGCCATGACCTTGCTTGGAGTAGAACTTAGTTCACTGGCGGTATACCACCTTAATGCATCCCATTTGTTCTGTATCTATTTTTATTTCCGCCGTTCATTCGAGCAGCTATGAACGTTGGGTTGGGTGGTGCAGCTATGTAGCACAGTTCACCCACTTTTTAGCTTTTTCTCTGGCTAAAGGAGAAAAATTAGTGAAACTACTCAGACATAAGGTTCTGTGTATGAAACTTTTCTGAGGAAGCCTCTTTTGTCCCTGTTCCATCTTTTCTGTTCCAACTTCTATTGATTGCCGAGAGAACTGTCAGCATGAAGGGTCCAACACTTTCTACACAACTTGGCGACCGCGCATGGTAATCTAGACGATGCATTCTTCCAAAGATGTCTGCTACCTGTGATTCAAACGGTCAGTTCTGCGAGCTGCTGTGTCTGACGCCCCCCCCCCCCCCCGCCAATTTCCCCACAAGTATTTATCTTGTGGGACAAGTGTCATTGTGTCAAGTGCCACTTGTGGGACAAGTAGCGGGGTCGCAACTTAACCCACAGGAAAGTAATCATCAAAAGTAGACACCAAACCAGAGAGGCTATGTAGCACCGTCAAATGAGAGGGATATTCAAAAGACACTAAATATCACAAAGTATGCCAATACGAGAAAGTGCTTAAGGCAAACAACATCAAAGGTATCCGATTCACCAAGGATTCTATCAAGAGACAGGTGATTACGAGGGACAGTCAGGAAGCAAGACGCACACTCGTCCTGGTGTGTGGACATTCAACATGAATATGCACGACCGTAAGAGGCAATGCAGTTTAGACAATAACGAGCAGGGCGGCGCTCCTTTAAGTGCATGCGAGTTAAACGTGAATGGCCAATACGTAAACTCGCCAAAGCCGTTTCCTACCGTCGGTTATGGTGGTAAGAGGAGGGCCACGGGGACACACTGCTCAGAAGAGCACGGAGTGTGTTACCAGTAACAGAAGAAAAGTGATCATGCCAACGGGCACAGAGTGAGGAATGAATAACTGGGTAGAAGTCGAAATAAGGAACACCTTTGCAGGAAATGGGAAAAGTGCAGATAGCCTCCTTAGCGGCAGCGTCCACACGCTCATTTAAGAAAACACCAATTTAGCTGGGCACCCAGCAAAACTTTTATGTCATAAATATGCTGGAGATAATAAACAGCCAATGTTGAATTTCGACGACAATGGACAGGATTAAAGAACTCTAGAGCCAAGAGGGCACTGCACGAGTCAACTACAACAACAAAGGAAGATTGACAAGGAGAAAGCAGTTGACGAAGAGCATAAAAAATTGCATAAAGTTCAGCCGTGAAGATGCTAAGTATCTGGAGAACCCTTGATCTGCAAAAATGACCATTTGAGAAATTGGCCCTTGAAACGAGTAAGTTCCCATATATAAGAAAAACCTTTGAAATGATTAAACACCCAATCTTAAACAAATAACACTTGAAATGCAAAAAACGTCCATTTGAGAAATTATCCCTTGAAATGAGTAAGTTCCCATATATAACAAAAATCCTTTGAAATGGTTAAACACCCAATCTTAAACAAATAACACTTGAAATGCAAAACGTCCATTTGAGAAATTATAATTCTTTGAAATGCTTAAATATCCAATCTCTAACAAAATAGCACTTGAAATGCATAAGTGACCATTTGAGAAATTAACTAATGAAATGAGTAAATGAATATGAGACACTGATTGACGAAACACAAAAGACAAGAAGGAATACTTAAGTTAGATCATGTCTGGTTGGACTAGATAAGTTAGGATACATCAGTTTGGGAATGTAAGATTAAGTTAGGTAAAGCAAGTTAGGTTAGGATAGGATAGGTAAGATATGGTAAGGTAACATAGGTAAAGTTAGGTTATGCAGGTTAAGTTAGGTAAGATAGGTAAGGTAAGGTAAGGTAAGGTAAGGTAAGGTAAGGTAACATAGGTAAAGTTAGGTTAGGTAAGGTACGGTAAGGTAACAAAGGTAAAGTTAGGTTATGCAGGTTAAGTTAGGTAAGATAGGTAAAGTAAGGTAACATAGGTAAAGTTAGGTTATGCAGGTTAAGTTAGGTAAGGTAAGGTAAGGTAAGGTTAAGCAGAATAAGTTAGGTAAGGTAGGTAAGGTAAGTTATGTTAGGATACGTAAAGTTAGGTAAGATAGGGAAGGTAAGGTAAGTTATGTTAGGATAGGTAAAGTTAGGTTATGAAGGTTAAGTTAGGTAACATAGGTAAAGTTAGGTTATGAAGGTTAAGTTAGGTAACATAGGTAAAGTTAGGTTAGGTTAGGTAAGATAGGTAAGGTAAGGTAAAGGTAAAGTTAGGTTATGCAGGTTAAGTTAGGTAAGATAGGTAAAGTTAGGTAAGATAGGTAAGGTAAGGTAAGTTATGTTAGGATAGGTAAAGCTAGGTTTAGGAACGTTACGTTAACTAAGTAACATTGGGTGGAGAGGATAGGTTACGTAGGTTTGAACAGTGTAGTTCAGAGAACAGTTTTAGGGTAAAGCAACTAAGAAAATATGTTTTAACAGAAATGCAGGTTTGGTATGAAAAGCTGAACTAGTTACATTTTGGAGAGAAATTTTATGACTGAAGATGTCTTAAAGAATAACATGATGGAAGAAGGAGAGTTTCTTTGATGAACGAAGGTGTCTTAGAGAACAACTTTGGGAGAACGAAGGTGAATTAGAGATCACTTTGATGACTCTGAGAATAACTTTTATGTCTTAGAGAACAACTTTGGTAGCTCTGAGAAAGACTTTGTTGTCTTAGAGAATAACTTTCAGGACTTAGAGAATGTCTTTGATGAATGGAAGTGAGTTAGAGAATAACATATCATGACTGAGAATAACTTTTGATAACTCTTAGAACAACTTTGATGTCTTAGAGAATAACTTTAGATGTCTCTGAGAATGTCTTTGGATAACTCTGAGATTAACTTTGATGTCTTTGAAACAACTTTGACGTCTCTTGGAATAACTTTTGTGGACATGAGAATATCTTTGGATAACTCTGAGATTAACTTTGATAGCTCTGGGAATAACTTTTATGATTTTGAGAACATCTTTGATGTCTTGGAGAACAACATTGATGTTTAGAGAACAACTTTGATGACCAAGATTAACTTTAGATGTCTCTGAGAATAACTTTATAACATAGAAATTAACTTTAGATGTCTCTGAAAATAACTTTGATGACTTCGAGAATAACATTTGATGACTCTGAGAACAAGTTTGATAGCTCTGAGAATAACTTTAGATGTCTCTGAAAATAACTTTGATGAAAGAAGATGTCTTAGATTAACTTTTGATGACTTTGAAAACAAGTTTGATGAACAAAGATGTTTTGAAAGTTTCTCTGACGAACGAAGGTGACTCTGAGAATAACTTTTATGTCTTAGAGAAGAACATTGATGGTTTAGAGAGAATATCTTTGATGAAAAATGATGTCTTAGATTAACTTTGATGACTCTGTGAATAAGTTTGATGACTTTGAGAACAAGTTTGATAGCTCTGAGAATGACTTTTATGCCTCTGAGAATAACTTTGATGAATAAAGATGTTTTGGAAAGTTTCTCTGAAGAACGAAGGTGACTCTGAGAATAACTTTTGTTAGCTCTTTGAATAACTTTGATGTCTTTGAAACAACTTTGATGAACGAGAGTGAGTTAGAGATTACCTTTGTTAACTCTGAGATCAACTTTGATGAACAAAAGAGAGTTAGAGATTACATTTGATAACTCTAAGATTAACTTTAGATGTCTCTGAGACAAACTTTTATAACATAGAAATTAACTTTAATGACCAAAAGTGAGTTAGAGAATACCTTTTGATGACTCCGAGAATAATTTTGATAGCTCTGAGAATGACTTTTGTTGTCTTGGAATAACTTTTGATTGTTCTGAGAATAACTTTTGTTGTCTTGGAATAACTTTTGATTGTTCTGAGAATAACTTTGAGGGCTTAGAGAATGTTTTTGATGAATGGAAGAGTCCCATTGAAGTCTTAAGGAAGTCTTTGACGTCTCGAAGGATGTCTTTGAGTGTAACTTTGGTGTCTTTGACTATATTTCTTACTTAACGACATATAATTTTAGTTAGGAACAATGACGAATATGACTATTTTAGCGAAGTGAAAGGCTACTTTAGTTAAGAACAGTGTTGAATGAGGTTAATCCTGACTATTTCAGATGAGAGAAGTGATATTTCAGTTAAGAAATGACAAGGAAACATGATGAAGTAACTATTTTTTAGTTGACTGATGAATACTTTTAGTTATGGAAAAAGAGAAAACATGATGAAGTAACTATTTTTAGTTGACCGATGAATACTTTTAGTTGAGCAAAAGACAAAACATGATGAACATGACTTTTTCTGTTGATTGATGGATAATTTTAGTTAAGAAATGACAATGAAACATGATGAACACGGTTATTTTCTGATGAATGGGGAATATGTTTAGTTAAGAAATGATGAAAGTTATTATTTTAGTTGATTGACGATGGATAAAAGCTAGTTATGAACAGTTTTGGAAAGTTTCCTTTGACAATTTTTCTTGATGAAACATAGCGCCTGTTAAGAAAGTGCTGAAAAAGTTTCCTTTGACAATTTTTAGCTAAGAGAAAGGTTGTTTTAGTTAAGAACAGTGTTGAACGAGGCTATTTCTGACTATTTTTAGTTGACTGGATAATAAGTTTAGTTGATAAATGACGAAAGTGACTATGTTTTTTAGTTGATTGGCGAAAGATTTTTTAGTTATGAAATGACAATGAAACATGAAGAACACGGTTATTTTCTGATGACTAGGGAATAAGTTTAGTTATGAACAGTGTTGGAAAGATTCCTTTGACAATTTTTTGGTTGATTGGATAATAAGTTAGTTGAGAAATGAGGAAAGTGACTATGTTTCAGTTGATTGGCGAAAGATTTTTAGTTAAGAAGTTACAAGAAAGGTTTGTCTTTGTAAATTTGGAACTGAATAAAGTGTAGATTTGTTTAAGAACATGGCTGGTAGAACTATTAAGTTGACTACGAGAATTACTTTGACATAGTTTTTGCAAATAAAAACTTGGTGACTAAAATTGTTGAGGAAACTGTATTGCTGATGCTAATATTTGACAAAGAACTAGTTAGTGAATGGAAGAAACAAAGAACATAAAAAAATTGAGGTTAAGTAAGGGAATGAACACAGTGAACATACGGTGAACACAGAAAACACGTAAGAAAAAGTTGATGAATAGAGTGAACATGCAGGGAATAAGAACTTATAGAGAATATGAAGACATGATAAGGAACATAGGGAATACAAACAATGAACACTGAACGTGTGAAGAACAAGCTAAGAACATTGAGAACATGAATATTGAGTATAAAAAGTTATACAGAGAACATATGATGCACATGAAAATATGACAAAGAACATAGTGAACATACGGGGAAAATGGCAGAAAAAATTTGAACTGAGCTTGCTGTGAACATTTATAGAACATGGAATGAACACAGAAAACATGGAAAAAATGTGAAGAACACAGCTGAATATAGAGAAAATATGCAAATACAGGGGGACAAGAGCTGGAGCTCTGTAACTGACTTGATCTTATTTACTACGTCTGAAATATGACTGTTTAAAATTTCAGGGGATTGGACTGTTAGTAACGAAAATGTGGTCTCTGTCAAATTTGGGTCTTTAATTGGACTCTGATTAATTTCGATCATGAACTGGACTCTGAATATTTTGGCACAAAGTAGACTCTGGCGAATTTTCGGTATAAACTGGACTCTGATGAAATTTGAGCTTAAAACTGTCTCTGACTAATTTTGCTCACAAAGTAGACTCTGACGAATTTGCTAGAAAACTGGACTCTGATGAATTTCGATCAAGAACTGGACTCTGTCAAATTTTCACAGATTACAGGACACTGATGAAATTTGCTAGAAAACTGGACTCTGATGAATTTTGCTATTAAAGTAGACTCTGTTCATTTTTAGGTATAAAATGGTCTCTGACGAAAATTGGGTATAAAATGGACTCTGTCAAATTTCCACAGATTACAGGACGCTGATGAAATTTGCTCTCAAAGTAGACTCTGGCGAATTTCTGTTGATAATTGGACTCTGATGAAATATGAGCTGAATACTGTCTCTGACTAATTTTGCTCACAAAGTAGTCTCTGACGAATTTCTGTTGATAATTGGACTCTGATGAAATATGAGCTAAATACTGTCTCTGACTAATTTTGCTCACAAAGTAGACTCTGACGAAAATTGGGTATAAAATGGACTCTGTCAAATTTTCGCAGATTACAGGACTCTGATGAAATATGAGCTAAATACTGTCTCTGACTAATTTTGCTCACAAAGTAGACTCTGGCGAATTTTCGGTATAAACTGGACTCTGATGAAATATGAGCTTAAAACTGGGCTCTGTTCAATTTTGGTCTTTACAGATGAAATAGCCGTAAATGGATATAAAACTAAATGTTATGGCTAAGTTGGCTGTTTTCTTTAACAAAACATCTAAGACAATATTCTCTGAAAATGGTCCTTTTACAAATTCGGTCATAAACATATAAATAAACTTCTATGATTATTTGAAACTCTGAAAATAGTTGTAAGGAAATAGGAGGAGAGAGAGAGGGACGGTCCAGATATTATTATGGAGAAGATAAGATAAGATAAGAGGTCTGGCTGGCCGGGCGTAAAGTAAATAAAGGTGACGCGACAGATTGCGAGGTAAGGGGGGAGGGAGGGAGGGGGGTGTGAGGTACGAGACTTGAAACCCCTGGCCCGCACAGGTGATTTTCTAAATTTATATGAATAACTAAGGCTTACATAGACGATTTTGTAAGTTGAAAACATGTAAAACATGTCCGTAGAGTTCTCCTGGAAGCCCTAAAGAGCTACATACGTTACTTGAATTTGTCCCATAAGGCCTTAACAAACTTCTATGTCTCGGAAATTATTTTTCTCATAAGAACTTTAACAAACTCGTATGACATTATTTTTCATTATAAGAATTCCCTAATTCCAAATCTGTGAATCCCCAAATTCACCTGAAAACCATGGCAGTCCACAGGCCCTTTTTTCCTCAGAAAAAAAAGGAGCCTGTGGACTGCGCAGTCCACAGGGGTCCTCTCCCAAAAAAAAAAAATCCCCTGTGGACCGCCAACCCTACTACTGGTGGGCAGCCATGTGGGGTATGGTGGTGGGCAGCCATGTGGGGTATGGTGGTAGGCAGCCATGTGGGGTATGGTGGTGGGCAGCCATGTGGGGCATGGTGGTGGGCAGCCATGTGGGGCATGGTGGTGGGCAGCCATGTGGGGTATGGTGGTGGGCAGCCATGTGGGGGTATGGTGGTGGGCAGCCATGTGGGGTATGGTGGTGGGCAGCCATGTGGGGTATGGTGGTGGGCAGCCATGTGGGGCATGGTGGTGGGCAGCCATGTGGGGTATAGTGGTGGGCAGCCATGTGGGGTATGGTGGTGGGCAGCCATGTGGGGTATGGTGGTAGGCAGCCATGTGGGGTATGGTGGTGGGCAGCCATGTGGGGTATGGTGGTGGGCAGCCATGTGGGGTATGAAGGTGGGCAGCCATGTGGGGTATGGTGGTGGGCAGCCATGTGGGGTATGGTGGTGGGCAGCCATGTGGGGTATGGTGGTAGGCAGCCATGTGGGGTATGGTGGTGGGCAGCCATGTGGGGCATGGTGGTGGGCAGCCATGTGGGGCATGGTGGTGGGCAGCCATGTGGGGTATGGTGGTGGGCAGCCATGTGGGGGTATGGTGGTGGGCAGCCATGTGGGGTATGGTGGTGGACAGCCATGTGGGGTATGGTGGTGGGCAGCCATGTGGGGTATGGTGGTGGGCAGCCATGTGGGGTATGGTGGTGGGCAGCCATGTGGGGTATGGTGGTGGGGTGCCATGTGGGGTATGGTGGTGGGCAGCCATGTGGGGTATGGTGGTAGGCAGCCATGTGGGGTATAGTGGTGGGCAGCCATGTGGGGCATGGTGGTGGGCAGCCATGTGGGGTATGGTGGTGGGCAGCCATGTGGGGGTATGGTGGTGGGCAGCCATGTGGGGTATGGTGGTGGGCAGCCATGTGGGGTATGGTGGTGGGCAGCCATGTGGGGTATGGTGGTAGGCAGCCATGTGGGGTATGGTGGTGGGCAGCCATGTGGGGCATGGTGGTGGGCAGCCATGTGGGGTATGGTGGTGGGCAGCCATGTGGGGTATGGTAGTGGGCAGCCATGTGGGGTATGGTGGTAGGCAGCCATGTGGGGTATGGTGGTGGGCAGCCATGTGGGGTATGGTGGTGGTCAGCCATGTGGGGTATGGTGGTAGGCAGCCATGTGGGGTATGGTGGTGGTCAGCCATGTGGGGTATGGTGGTGGGCAGCCATGTGGGGTATGGTGGTAGGCAGCCATGTGGGGCATGGTGGTGGGCAGCCATGTGGGGGTATGGTGGTGGACAGCCATGTGGGGTATGGTGGTGGGCAGCCATGTGGGGTATGGTGGTGGGCAGCCATGTGGGGTATGGTGGTGGGCAGCCATGTGGGGTATGGTGGTGGTCAGCCATGTGGGGTATGGTGGTGGTCAGCCATGTGGGGTATGGTGGTAGGCAGCCATGTGGGGGTATGGTGGTGGTCAGCCATGTGGGGTATGGTGGTAGGCAGCCATGTGGGGTATGGTGGTGGGCAGCCATGTGGGGCATGGTGGTGGGCAGCCATGTGGGGTATGGTGGTGGGCAGCCATGTGGGGTATGGTGGTGGGCAGCCATGTGGGGTATGGTGGTGGTCAACCATGTGGGGTATGGTGGTAGGCAGCCATGTGGGGTATGGTGGTAGGCAGCCATGTGGGGGTATGGTGGTGGGCAGCCATGTGGGGTATGGTGGTGGGCAGCCATGTGGGGTATGGTGGTAGGCAGCCATGTGGGGTATGGTGGTTATGGTTCACACACACAGAGTCTAACCCAAGCAAACGTAATGTAATGTAGATAGGGGTAGGAAGCAGGAGACCAGATACAAGGTATCATTTGGGAGATGAAATACTTCAAGAGTCAGAGAGAGAGAAAGACCTGGGGGTTGATATCACACCAGACCTGTCCCCTGAAGCCCATGTCAAGGGCCCTGAAGCCCATGTCAAGAGCCCTGAAGCCCATATCATACCACGCACACATCAGTGGCATATGCCAGGTTGGCTAACATAAGAACGGCCTTTAGAAACCTGTGTAAGGAATCTTTCAGAATTTTGTATACCACATATGTCAGACCAATCCTGGAGTATGCAGCCCCAGCGTGGAGTCCATATCTAGTCAAGCATAAGACTAAACTGGAAAAGGTTCAAAGGTTTGCCACCAAACTAGTACCTGAACTGAGGGGTATGAGCTACGAGGAGAGACTACGGGAATTAAACCTCATGTCACTGGGAGACACAAGAGTTAGAGGGGACATGATCACCACATACAAGATTCTCAGATGAATTGATAGGGTGGATAAAGACAGGCTATTTACCACAATTAACACACGCACTAGGGAACACAGGTGGAAATTGAGTGCCCAAATGAGCCATAGAGACATTAGAAAAAAAATTTCAGTGTCAGAGTGGTTGACAAATGGAATACATTAGGTAGTGATGTGGTGGAGGCTGACTCCATACACAGTTTCAAGTGTAGATATGATAGAGCCCAATAGGCTCAGGAACCTGTACATTAGTTGATTGACAGTTGAGAGGCGGGACCAAAGAACCAGAGCTCAACCCCCACAAGCACAACTAGGTAAGTACACACACACACTGTGTGTGTGTATGTGTGTGTGTGTGTGTGTGTGTGAGTACACACAATAGGTGTGTACAAATAGGTGAGTACACACTCACACACACACACACACACACACACACACACACACACACACACACACACACACACACACACACACACACACACACACACACACACACACACATCCCCAGTGCTTAATTGCACACTAGTTTCTTTATCAGCTACCTCACCCTGTCAGAGTAAATGAGACAAATGCATGTGTGTGTGTGTATATATGTATGTATATGTGTGTGTGTGTGTATGTATATGTATGGGTATAAAGTATATATGGAAGCTGATCAGAATTACATTTCACCTTTGTGAATGTACATTAATGACACTATGTAAAAGACACATCTAACACTTTATGTAGGGCATACGTAAATCTGTGTATCTATGTATATACGTATGTAGGTTAGCTTAGCATTTTAAAAGCACCGAATCACCTTCTGTGGTTGAGTTTTCAATAAACCCTTGAACTGTATGTTTAACACTTCTCTAACCCTGTCCATGGAGGACAGAAGAAAATGTATATATGCTGGTTAGCATTGTAAATGTGTGGCCACGTCTGTGGTAGAAAATAATAATAAAAAGAAAAAAAATCCGAAGGAAGCAGCCCGTAACAGCTGTCTAACTCCCAGGTACCTATTTACTGCAACGTGAATAGAGGAATCAGGGTGAAAGAAACTGCCCATTTGTTTCCGCCTCTTCCGGGAATCGAACGCGGGTCATTAGGACTATGACCCCCAGGCGCTATCCACTCAGCCGCGAGGCTCCTTCCTCTGTGTGTGTGTGTGTGTGTGTGTGTGTGTGTGTGTGTGTGTGTGTGTGTGTGTGGGTGTGTGTGTGTGTGTGTGTGTGTGTGTGTGTGTGTGGGTGTGGGTGTGGGTGTGTGTGTGTGTGTGTGTGTGTGTGTGTGTGTGTGTGTGTGTGTGTGTGTGTGTGTGTGTGTGTGTGTGTGTGTGTGTGTGTGTAATTCTGAAAGCTCATCTGTCCAAATTTGTGAGAGCTATAGACTATTTACTTGGGCCAGTTTGGTTGTGTCTTTCCTGTCTATAACTTTAGATTTTGGAGTTCTTGCTTGTTTCTCTTATCTTCATCAGTTTATCATTGTATGCAGGGACATAAACACATCCACTTGCTCACATCAGTCATTGATGAAGGTGAGAGGACCGAGTACTGACTCTTACGAGGCCGCATCTCCCACCTTTCTTCCATTCTCACTGCACCATCTCTGGAAATTATTCATTTCCTCTCGTTGATAATTTCGTATCTTCATCGTTACCTTAAATGCTATGTTAGTTTAGCTTAATCCTGCTATATATATATCTGCCTTCTGGGCGACAGTGTAACTTAATATCTTTAGTTGGGAAAGATATTGTCTGCTCTGTGCTTCCTCTCCCATTTTGACTACTCAAATAGTTAATGAAATAAGATTTGATAGAAATATTTTTAGATCCCTAAACCCGTGTTGTTTTTTTCGCTAGGAATTCTATTGTATCCGGATGTTGTACAATTTGGTTTACAATTATTAATTTCCAATACGTTGTAGTGACAGCTGCCACAGATATTGGTTTATAATTTATTAGCTAATTTATCTCTTTCTTGAAAATTTCAACATGTTTGCTGTTTTCTCTATTTCTCGATGTTTTTCTCTCTGAAGTACTTTCTTCTCCCTTTGCCGGGGAATTGCACATTATTTCTATTACTTTCTTTACTAACTGAAGAGTATTTCCCGTGAGCCAATACTCGTGTAGCATCCACATTGACTCAGTGTTTCTTGACTTATTCTTATATATCATAATGTCAAGTGCGTTCCTTCTGCCATACCGGATATGTCTTTACATTGGATTTTAGAAGTTTCTTTTAATAGTCTATTTATTATATTTCTGACTTTGTCACCATCCACCAGTTCCTAATGTATTTTTCCTTAGTCTGGCTGCCTTGGTAGTGACGATCGGCTTTCTTCTATTGTTGTGCAGCATCAATGTTGGTCTTTGATTCTCGACTCCTTCATTGTTTAAGGGTTTCTCAGCTTCCTTCCTAATTCTAAAACTAATTTCTAGCTTATCTTTTCATTTTCCTATTTTCTCTTCTGCTCTGTACCTTTCCCGTTGCTTATTGTAAATATTCGTATCCATTTTTAGCTTCATTGTTCTCATTTGTTGTTAGTTTAGTTCCATTATTATGCACCCCATACCCATCTTGTGGGCGGCAGAGAAAAGGGTTACAGAGGCACATAATGGGCTCAGGAACTGAACCTCACATTTCATTTAGCTAAGCAAGTTATAGTCTCATTTGTTGACCTACGCATTTCTCTTCTATTTGCGTATATGGGAAGACTCTTTCTGTTGCCTCTGTGGCTGATGTACTGTTGCCTCTGTGGCTGATGTACTGTTGCCTCTGTGGCTCATGTACTGTTGCCTCTGTGGCTCATGTACTGTTGCCTCTGTGGCTCATGTACTGTTGCCTCTGTGGCTCATGTACTGTTGCCTCTGTGGCTCATGTACTGTTGCCTCTGTGGCTCATGTACTGTTGCCTCTGTGGCTGATGTACTGTTGCCTCTGTGGCTCATGTACTGTTGCCTCTGTGGCTCATGTACTGTTGCCTCTGTGGCTCATGTACTGTTGCCTCTGTGGCTCATGTACTGTTGCCTCTGTGGCTCATGTACTGTTGCCTCTGTGGCTCATGTACTGTTGCCTCTGTGGCTCATGTACTGTTGCCTCTGTGGCTCATGTACTCTTTCGTTTGACTACTAACTTTCTAGATCATTATCTCATTTCATCTCCTGCAGAAAGTTACTGTGCAGTTACCCCTCATAATATTAAGTTTTCTTTCTAAAAGTGATTATGGTTGTATTCTGAAGACCTCGCTATCCAGCCCGTGCTCCTAAGGGTCCCCCAGCGTCGAGAAAACGGTCAGTTTAAAGTGTCCTCTCCTAACCTACCAGAGGAGCCAGACACAGAAAACGGGACAGTACGTCACTTACGCGAGCCGCTGCTGTTTTCTAGTACGACAATTTTTTGGCCTTATATAACGCGTACGATGGAAATGCGACGTTGCTTGTAAGAGGAGAGGTTGGTGCTTCTGCTCGAGCACTAGTACGCCTCGGCCACCAGCCGGGCCTCGTCAACACTAGACAAATGTCCTTTAACTCTTTGACAGCATACCATCCACTTGGGCTGGACGGTAGAGCGACGGTCTCACTATGCACATCGGCGTTCAATCCCCCGACCTTCCAAGTGGTTGGGCACCATTCCTTCCCCTCCCTGCCCCATCCCAAATCCTTATCCTGACCCTTTCCCAGTGCTATATAGTCATAATGACTTGGCGCTTCTCCTGATAATTCCTTTCCTTCCTTTCTTTGACAGCATTCTCCTTTCCTGCCTCCTCCTCCTCCTCCTCCTCACCTACTCCCTGATTCCCCTCTTCTTCTAACATTTCCCCCTGTTTACCCAACCCTTCTTCCTTTTCCCCTCCTGCTTCCCCTCTTCATTACACTCTTCCCCCTTCCTCCTTATACTCTTTCCCTTCCCCTTTCCCTCCAATTACATATTCTTTCCCAGCACCTCTCCTTCCCCAGTGCTTCTCTTCCATTACTCACGCTGTCTTACTGACATTTTTTTCTCTTATTCTTCTTCTTATTCTTGATATCTTCTTGCTGCATGTGCGCGTCCTAGGAGCAGTCGTGCACGCGAGCACCGACACGAGCGTCTGATCTTTACACTCCGACATGTAAATGATATTTATACACCAACGTACTCTATTGATTCTGTAAATGTCGCTTGCTCCGGTTTCAAATGCTAATAAGCAACGCAATTCCGGGAGCACCGGCGACGCCACTGAAGAGTCACTACGCCAGAGCGCCCCTGCAGCGCCCTCAGACGGCGAACGCCAAATCTTGCAAGAAATAGAGAGATTCAACAGGCAAACAAGAGGAGTCAGTAGTTTTAACACTAGCAGTATGCAGGATCTTCAAGGCCAGGCAGGCACGTGACCAAGTGCTCTGTCATGTGTGTGTACCGAGAAGTGAGGCTGATTGACAGACAGACAGACAGACAGGCAAGAGACGGGGCCAGATTTCTTTATACCCACAAATGAGACCTCGTTTATCTTGCTGTTATGAAAATATCACACAATATTTTTTTTTTTCAACATTAAACCATAACAAACGGGAAATGAGTCGTATTGATGAATTCTCATTCCACATTCACGTACGCACTTCCCAGAAAACAGTGGCCTACATCTACACGCACGCACACATGCATGCGCCTGCGCGTGCGCGCACACACACACACAATGTGTGTTCCAGTTGATTGACAGTTGAGAGGCGGGACTAAAGAGCCAGAGCTCAACCCCCGCAAGCACAAATAGGTGAGTACAAATAGGTGAGTACACAGACACACACACACTAATGAGGGAGTATTAATTAGTAATAATACTACTAATGACTAATAAGTAATAATTAGAATGAGGGAAGGGGATGTTCCGTCATTACTGGCTCTAATATTCACCAGGAAAGAAGAAGAGATATTTGACACCCAGTACCTTCCTGCCTTGGGAAAGAGTGATCACGTCCTCTTGGACATTAAATACGCTTTGCGATATAATCTAGTACATAATGAGGACATTGAAGCAGTTGTTAAACTCGATTTCAAGAGAGGACGCTATGGGGAACTTAGAATATTTTTTTCATGGGTATAATTGGAGAGACTTGTTGCTAGGCAAGGGAGTAAATGAGATGTATGCCAAATTTTACGAAATATACAATGAAGGCCCCACAAACATTCATACTAAAACAGAGATGCAGACCTGGGAAATACGGTTGGGTCAACAGACATTGCGAGAGGGCCAGAGATCAAAAGACACAAGCATGGAATCATTATAGAAAGAGGCCAAACCCCCAAACATACCAGCGATACAAAGATGCGAGACACAACTACACATTAGTAAGGAGGGAGGCAGAGAGCAACTTTGAGAACGGTATAGCAGACAAAGGTCAATCAGATCCAGGCCTTTTCTATAAATTCATTAAAAGCAAACTGCAGGTAAAGGATTATATTCAGAGATTGAAAAAGGGAAGATAGATTCACGGAAAATGAAAAGGAAATGTGTTAAACATTATATGAAAAGTTCCAAAGTGTGTTTGTACAAAATTAAATCTTCAGAGAACCAGACACAATAAGAATTCCAGAGAACAACATAGAGCACATAGAGGTGTCTAGAGAAGAAGTGAAAAAAAAATGCTCTTGAAGTTAAGAACAAAGCAGTTGGTTCAGAGGGAGTTTCACCATGGGTTCTGAGAGAATGTGCAACTGAGCTCAGCATTCCACTTCACCTGATCTTTCAGGCATCCCTGTGTACAGGAATTGTAGCAGACGGGTGGAAACAGGCTAACATAGTTCCAATCTACAAAAGTGGCAGCAGGGAAGACCCCCTCAATTATAGACCTGTATCATTGACAAGTGTAATAGTGAAAATATTGGAAAATATAATAAAAACTAAATGGGTAGAACACCTGGAGAGAAATGATATAATATCAGACAGACAGTATGGTTTTCGATCTGGAAGATCCTGTGCATCGAATTTACTCAGTTTCTATGATCGAGCCACAGAGATTTTACAGGAAAGAGATGGTTGGGTTGACTGCATCTATCTGGACCTAAAAAAGGCTTTTGACAGAGTTCCACATAAGAGGTTGTTCTGGAAACTGGAAAATATTGGAGGAGCGACAGGTAAGCTTCTAACATGGATGAAAAATTTTCTGACTGATAGAAAAATGAGGGCAGTGATCAGAGGCAATGTATCGGACTGGAGAAATGTCACAAGTGGAGTACCACAAGGTTCAGTTCTTGCACCAGTGATGTTTATTGTCTACATAAATGATCTACCAGTTGGTATACAAAATTATATGAACATGTTTGCTGATGATGCTAAGATAATAGGAAGGATAAGAAACTTAGATGATTGTCATGCCCTTCAAGAAGACCTGGACAAAATAAGTATATGGAGCAACACTTGGCAAGTGGAATTTAATGTGAATAAATGCCATGTTATGGAATGTGGAATTGGAGAACATAGACCCCACACAACCTATAAATTAGGTGAGAAATCTTTAAAGAATTCTGATAAAGAAAGAGATCTAGGGGTGGTTCTAGATAGAAAACTATCACCTGAGGACCACATAAAGAATATTGTGCGAGGAGCCTATGCCACACTTTCTAACTTCAGAATTGCTTTTAAGTACATGAATGGCGAAATACTAAATAAATTGTTCACGACTTTTGTTAGGCCAAAGCTAGAATATGCAGTGGTTGTGTGGTGCCCATATCTTAAGAAGCACATCAACAAACTGGAAAAGGTGCAAAGACATGCTACTAAGTGGCTCCCAGAACTGAAGGGCAAGAGCTACGAGGAGAGGTTCGAGGCATTAAATATGCCAAAACTAGAAGACAGAAGAAAAAGAGGTGATGTGATCACTACGTACAAAATAAAAATCGATAGGGAAGATTTCCTGAGACCTGGAACTTAAAGAACAAGAGGTCATAGATTTAAACTAACTAAACAAAGATGCCGAAGAAATGTAAGAAAATTCACTTTCGCAAACAGAGTGGTAGACGGTTGGAACAAGTTAGGTGAGAAGGTGGTGGAGGCCAAGACCGTCAGTAGCTTCAAAGCGTTATATGACAAAGAGTGCTGGGAAGACGGGACACCGCGAGCGTAGCTCTCATCTTGTAACTACACTTAGGTAATTACACACACACACACACACACACCAAAGAGCCAAAGCTCAGCCCCCGCAAGCACAATTAGGTGAGTACACACACACAAGTAAGGAGACATTTAGGGCGCTTTACACTGCCTACGTGAGGCCAGTCTTAGAGTATGCCGCCTCATCATGTAGTCCCCATCTGAAGAAGCATATAATGAAACTGGAAAAGGTTCAGAGGTTTGCAACGAGACTCGTCCCAGAGCTACGAGGGATGGGGTATGAGGAGCGCCTGAGGGAACTGTGCCTTACGACACTAGAAAGAAGAAGGGAGAGGGGGGACATGATAGGAACGTATAAAATACTCAGAGGGATTGACAGAGTGGACATAGACGAAATGTTCACACGGAATAGTAACAGAACGAGGGGACATGGATGGAAGTTTGAAACTCAGATGAGTCACAGAGATGTTAGGAAGTTTTCTTTTAGCGTGAGAGTAGTGGGAAATGGAATGCACTTAAGGAGCAGGTTGTGGAAACAAATTCTATTCATAATTTTAAAACTAGATATGATAGGGAAATGGGACCATAGTCATTGCTGTAAACAACCGATGCTCGAAAGGCGGGATCTAAGAGTCAACGCTCGATCCTGCAGACACAAATAGGTGAGTACACACACACACACACACCTGTTGAGTGACAGTTGAGAGGCGGGACCAAGGAGCCAGAGCTCAACCCCCGCAAACACAACTAGGTGAGTACAAATAGGTGAACACACACACACACACACACATATTTATACGCGTGTAGAGTGGTAACTCCATTGACTGTCTCTTGTTAATGTGCAGTTAGCGAGAGAGTGAGTGAGGAGTGTTCAGTTTAGTTCAGCAGTGTGGCTATACCAGCAGGGGAGACTGTGGTCTCAGCGTACTAGCTCCGTGGCAAAGAGTTCCTGCTGGGTTATCATCATTTCTACCCTAGCTAAAATGACACTTTCTATTAACATAGTGAAAGTTCCCTCTGTAGTGCCTCTACGTTTGTTAAACAGACCTCTTAATTGTAATCACACAGCTTCCACTTAATCCCTTCCCAGTCCTACTCTCTGCAATAGTAAATACTCTAATAAATATGTAGTGGGTAGAGGCCCCTGGGTATTACTAACCCACAACCTTGCATCACTCACAATTTGATGTGATCCCCTATAGTGGTGTACGGCCTATAACGACAGTCATTTGGGCAGAACGACGACCCTGTGACGGAAGATTACAATATTATGGTGGAGGAGAGTATTGTCCTGTGCCACACTCTCACCCACTACAGTATTAAGACTCCTGGCGCTTGCTCTCGCTCACCTTCAATTGTCTGCATTGATTGCCTGCATAGTAACACCCCGGTGCCCCCTTTTGTGATGCATGCTGTTGCAATCGTTGCAAGTGCTTAAGTGTATACCATCACCTTAGTAAATGTGCTCATGTACCTGAGCAGTTAGTGAGGCACTAAAGAGAACCAGAAATTAATACACCCGAGTTAGGAGAGAAGCTGAGAGGCAATTTGAAAATGACATTGCAGCAAAAACTAAGGACCAGCCATAGCTGTTCTCTAACTATATACAGAGAAAACTAACAGTGCAGGACGATGCTCTCAAATTGAGGACAACAAGGGGTAATTCTCACAGAAAATGATAATGAGGTTTGTGAATAACTCAACAAATGATCACATGAGGTCTTTACAGTAGAAGCAGTATAGAGACCTTGGTAGCAAGATGAAAGGCTGGAAGAAATGATGGATGACATGGTATTTACTGTAGAAGAGTAAGAAAACACCTGGAGGAAATAGATGTGAGAAAGTCAGTGGGACAGACCTGATCTCACCATGGCTGCCGTAGGAGGCTGCAAAGATACTTTGTCACACATTGTCTAGAATTAAAAATAACGCTTGAAATACAAAAAATCTACCAGAAATTTTGAGAAAAGCAAACATAGACCCAATATTCAAAACAGGGGATAGAAAGGATGCATTAAATTACAGACTAGTGTCATTTACAAGTATTCCGTGTAAAGTGCTGGAGAAAGTAATCAGGTTGAGAATGGTGGAGCATCTGGAGAGGAGTGACTATGTGAGAAAAGGTCACCATGGATCTAAAAAAGGAAAGCCGTGCATGACAAACTTGATAGACATGTTATGGCATTGATTGTGCATGACAAACTATGAGAGAGTTTTTAAAACAAGACAGAAAACAAGGCTGGATAAACTGTATTTTCCTAAATTGCCAAAAAGCATTTGACAATGTTTCTCATGTGTGAGGAACGGTGTCAAGTACTATAAACATTCCACTGGTGTATAAGATGGAGAGGCAGGCTGGGATAACTGGGAAAACACCGAACTGGGTAAGGGAGTACCTGAAGGACTGAAAGCAAAGAGTCATATTCAGAAAGGAGGATTCAAGCTTGAGGAAAGTAACAAGTGGGGTCCCACAAGGTTCTGTCCTGAGACAATTGCTGCTCACACCTGCTTATGTGAACGACCTATCTTAGGGCGTGAGCTCATACATGTCAATGTTGGCAGATGATGCAGTGCTGATGAGGAGTGTAAAAAGAAAGGAGGACAGTAGGAATTTATTGGAGGACCTAGATAAACTCCAAGGGGTGGTCAAACACTCCTGGAGTTTCAACCCCAACAAGTTTCATTTGCTACTGGACTTCAACCCCAACGTCGGAGTGTGGAGTGGCGATTTCGACATCATCTATGGGTCTGCACTCCAACTCCCCTAGTATTGGGTGCTACGTAGACAACGCCATCTGTTGGTGGTGGTGTGGTATCAGTGAACCGTTCAAGTTTCCTGCCTAAGTTAGAAGAGGAGGTCGATGATGATGACCTCTGGTGGGTGACGTATTGAGATCAACGCCATCTAGGTTGTGGCTACAAGTTACAATGTCAATTTCCCATTGGAAGAGTGTTATCCTAAGGGCACCCAGTGTACTGTCCATCTAATTAATGACGTTTTATGTTCACAGAGGTGAGGTAAGCAGGCAATTGCGCCGAGGAGGGTAGTTGACCTTGGGCAGTCCAAGAACTCTTGACTTGATCCTGTAAGAAGACTAAGTGGCCACCTCGGTTAGAGCAGTGTGTTAGCTGCTGAGGTATGCAGTGCTGAAGTATGAACAGACGTACCCGGGATTGGCCAGTAAGAGTTACAGGGTGTTAGCTACCCCTGTTTGTCATTGTTTGGGACCCTTCTCAGCGAGTGGCTGAAACCCTCTGCCAGTGTGTGTCTGGCGAGTGGAGGTGAGGTATTGACACATCGTGGTGATACGGTGTATGTGGACTGGCGTGTGTGGAGGAAGGTGAACTCGCAGGTGTTTACCATTAGGTGTGGACGACGTGAACCTGGAAAGTGGATTCACTGGGATTTGATGAGCACTGCCGTTGTATTGTGTCCTGCGTGAAAGAGACACTGGTTGATACCTGGTTGATACCTGGTTGATGGGGTTCTGGGAGTTCTTCTACTCCCCAAGCCCGGCCCGAGGCCAACCTTGACTTGTGAGAGTTTGGTCCACCAGGCTGCACTACTACTTGACACAGCCAGTTCTTGAAAGCTTACCACGGACTTGGGGTTGGATATAGAGGAAGAGGTTAAGACAGCAATAACCCGGTTACTGGTCCAAGTGGCCGTGACAGGCACGCTGACAAATATTAGAACATCGTTTAGGAACTGAAATCAAGACTGCTTCGAGCCACTCTACTTAGCATTTGTTAGATTAATATTGTAATGTGCAGCACCGATAAGGAATCCGCAGCTCGTGAAACATAAAACTGAAATTGAAAACGTACAAAGGTTTGCAACAAGATTAATGGCAGGGCTAATAGGGTTAAGCTAAGAGTATTATAGGCTAGAGGACCTAAATCTCACAACCCTAGAGGATAGAAGGAAATAAGGGATAGGATCACAACATACACGAAAATGAGAAGAATAGATAAGATGGACCGCTTCAATCTAAGAGACAGTAGGACAAGAGGACACAGGTGGAAGCTGGAAACGCAAATGAGCCGAAGGAATGTACGGAAGATACTCCGACCCTGTACGGGTAGTCAACAAGGGAAATGCACTGAAGGAAGAAGTTGTGGAAGTCACCTCCGTCCACAACTTTAAGGCTAGATTCGACAAAGAATTTGAACAGCAAAATAGTTAAGAAGAAATGTAACATGTACAACACGGCTAGTAGGCGGGGAATAAGGAGCTAGAGCTCACTCTCCCCGAAGACACTGTTAAGTAAGAATACACATTGGGTCCAGGTGGAGTTTTACCTTAGGTTTTGAAAGAATGTTCACCTGAGCTGAGCATTCCGCTTTAAATGATTTTTCAGCCGTCTTTGTGTACAGGAGCCTTGGCCAGCCCGTCCTCCAAACAAAGACCCAAAAGTGTTCCATCCACCCGCCAAACCCCAGCTGTTTATGAATGAAAAACGGTTTACACACGACTCACAACTGTTGACGTTCGAACACTTCCGGAACAAGTGCTTCATTGACGAATTTTGTTAGAACCACAACGCTGTAAACAGCCCGTCCTCCAAACAAAGATCCAAAAGTGATTCCATGCACCCGCCAAACCCCCTGTTTATGAATGAAAAGCGGTTTACACACGACTCACAACAGCTGACGTTCGAACATATCCGGAACAAGTGCTTCACTGACGAATTTTGTTCGAATCACAACGCTGTAAATGCTTCACCCACGTACTACAAATACAAATAATCGCCAACAGAACCTAAACACCTATCCTAACCTAACCTATGCCTATATATATACACAATATGCTAATATATTATAATAGTAATTTATATTTGAGAAAATTCCCGTTTTAAATGAACAGCATGTAAAAATTTATGAATGCATCTGTGGGGTCGACCGCTGGATGTAATGGACTTGAGTCGAGGACGGGTTGGCCTTGGCAGATATATGGAAAATACAAACATAGTTCCGGTCTACAAAAATGGTATGAGGGAAAACTCTTAATTACAGACCTGTGTCGTTAGCAAGCGTGGTAAACAAAACACAAGAAAAAATCATTAAAACCAAATAGACAAAGCACCTGGAGAAATTATATAATAATAGACTATGATTTTCGAACAGGAAGATCATGTGTGTAATAAATCCTCTTGGTTTCCATGACAGTGCCACAGAGATTTTACAGGAAAGAGATGGTTGGGTTGAGTGCATTTATCTGGACGTAGAAAAAGGCCTTTAATTAAGTCTCACATGAGATGTTGTTCTGGAAACTGGAACACACTGGAGGGATGACAGGAAGACTGCTGACATGGATGAAACATTTTTCTGACAGAAAAATGAGTCAAGTAATCATAAGCAATGTTATGAAGAAATGTTATGGGTGGTGTACCACAGGGTTCAGTTCTAGCACCAGTAATGTTCATTATCTATGTAAAAGATCTACCAGAGGGAATATATAATTACATGAACAGGTTTGCTGATGATGCCAAGTTACTGGGGAAGCTAAGAGACTTGAAGGGCATGACGATCATCTAAGACGACCTGGACAAAATAAGTATATGGAGACAAACTTGGCAAATGGAATTTAATATGAATAAATGCCACATTATGGAATGTGGAATAGATCAAAATAGACCACACACACAACCTACAAATTATGTTAAACAAATGTAAAGAATTCTGATAAAGAAGGAGATCTAGGGATGGTTCTGGAGAGAATGCTGTCACCTGAGGACCACATCAAGAACATCGTGCGAGGAGCCTAGGCTACGCTTTCCAACGTCAGAATCGTTTGTAAATACATGGATGGCGAATTATTAAAGAAATTATTCACGACCTTTGTGAGACCAAAATTGAAATATGCAGCTGTTGTATGGTGCTCATTCCTCATGAAGCACATCAATAAACTGGGAAAACTACACAGACATGCAACTAAGTGGCTTCCGGAACTGAAAAGCAAGAGCAACGAAGAAGCTAGAGGTGATAAATATATCAAAGATAGAAAATAGAAGAAAAAATATGAGATATGATCACTAGGTACAAAATAGTAACAAGTACTAAGAAAGAAGAATTCTTGAAAACTAAATCTTCAAGAAGAAGAGGCCATAGATTCAAACTAAGAAAACGAAGCTACCGGAAACATCTGAAAGTTCATTTGTGCAAAGAGAGGAAGACGACTGGAGCAAGTAAAGTGAGACGGGGATGGAGGGCAAAACTGTTAGTAGTTTAAAAGCGTTTTATATGACGAAGATGGAACACCTTGAGCGTAGCTCTCATCCTGTAACTACACTAAGGTAATTATACACACACACACACACACACACACACACACACACACACACAGGAATCATTCAGAACCTTGTATACCACATATGTAAGACCAATCCTGGAGTATGCGGCCCCAGCATGGAGCCCGTACCTTGTCAAGCACAAGACGAGGCTGGAAAAAGTTCAGAGGTATGCCACTAGACTAGTCCCAGAACTAAGAGGCATGAGTTACGAGGAAAGGCTGCGGGAAATGCACCTCACGACACTGGAAGACAGAAGAGTAAGGGGAGACAAGATCTCTCAGATGAATTGACAGGGTAGATAAAGATAAACTGTTTAACACGGGAGATACGCGAACAAGGGGACACAGGTGGAAACTGAGTACCCAAATGAGCCACAGGGACGTTAGAAAGAACTTTTTCAGTGTCAGAGTAGTTAACAGGTGGAATGCATTAGGCAGAGATGTGGTGGAGGCTGACTCCATACACAATTTTAAATGTAGATATGATAGAGCCCAGTAGGCTCAGGAATCTGTACACCAGTTGATTGACAGTTGAGAGGCGGGACCAAAGAGCCAGAGCTCAACCCCCGCAAGCACAACTAGGTGAGTACAACTAGGTGAGTACACACACACAAAGGTTATTGGACCTGAGGGTCCAATAACCTTTGAAGCACTTTGCATGCCACTCTCTATGGTGTATAACAAGTCGCTGGAAACAAGAGACCTACCAGAAACGTTGGAAGACAGCTAACGTAGTCCCAGTATTCCAACAAGGGGATGGGCAGGAGGTCCTAAACTAGAGGCTGGCGTCCTTAACTTGTATCCCATGCAAGGTGATGGAGAAGATCGTGAGGAAAAGGCTGGTAGCACATCTTGAGAGAAGGGACTTTGTAACTCATCACCGCCATGGGTTCAGTGATAAGGAGCACCTTATCCACTGGTAAGGTGCTCCAGTGGATAAAAAGAGTACCTAAACGACAGGAAGCAGAGAGCTACTGTGAGGGGTGAGACCTTATAATGGCATGCTGTCACCATGGGAGTTCCACAGGGTTCCATACCTGTACCAATCTTGTTTCTGATGAACGTTAATGATCTCCCTGAGGGTATGGACTCATTCCTCTCAATGTTTGCCGATGATGATGCTAAAATTATGAGAAGGATTAAGCCATAGGAGAACAGCAAGAGTCTTCAAGATGACCTGGACAGATTGAAGGAATGGTCCAAAAAATGGCTACTAGAGTTTAACTCGAGTAAGTGTAAAGTAAGGAAGATACGTGTAGGAGTCAGAATGCCAAACACAAAGTATCAGTTGAGAGATCAAATCCTTCATGAATCAGAAAAAGAGAAAGATCTAGAAGTTGATATCATGCCAGACCTGTTCCCCTGAAGCCCCATAAGAAGGATTTCATCAATGGCACATGAAAAGCAGGTAAACATACGAACTGCCTTTATAAACTTGAGTAATTAATAATTCAGAAATTTGTATAACTCATATATCAGAGCAATAGTGGAGTATGCGGCTCCAGCGTGGAGTCCACATCTAGTCAAACACAAAACAAAGTAAGAAAAGTTTCAGAGGTATGCCAGGTAGGGCTACGTCTTCAATAGGCTGAGAGAGATTTGATAAAAATGTACAGGCTAGGGTCATATACTATATCACGTAAAAACAGAAAAACTAGACCAGTGAAACTGATATTTACTAATAAAACAACGCCAAGAATCTTTATGAACCAAAAACGAGGTCTCAGAACAATGAGGGGATTTGAGAGGATCTACCTCGGAAATGACATGAGCAAGGAAGACAGAAGAAAGAAGAGGCAGGGCAGAGAGAAGGAATGAAGGGACGTGAGTGGGCTGTAGCTAGCAAGAAGAACGAGACAAGAGACAGGAAACTTTCAATCTCCCCAAGGAAACGCGAGAGAAACACACACACACAGTAGCAGTGCAGTGCCAGAACCTATAACTGATATCATGATGAACAAGCAGCCAGAGCCCCAGGTAGAAGGAATCATTTACCAGACCTGGCTAGGAACGGAAAACCAGAGCACCTCCAGATCCTCCCCCAGGGCCAAACATGCCAGAAATCCAACATCTATATCCATCCATACCTCCTCCCATAATTCACCTCAAATCTAAGCTGGAAACTAGACAGTTAGAGGAGAATAAAACACTAAAGATTCAGAAGATCTGGTACACCAATGCCGATGGATTGTCAAATAAAGCAGATGAATTCAAAGAAAGAACTGAGAAAACCGACCCTAATGTAATAGCATTAGTGGTGACCAAACTAGCTAGTATGATTAGCAATGTGATATTTCGAAGGGAATCCGAATAATAAGAAGCGAAAGACTACAGAGACAAGGAAGTGGTGTGGCACTGCTAGTGAAGAAAACCTGAATTTTTGAAGGGATTTCCTTGAAGGTGGCAAACAACTACAGGGATTGTATTGTGGGAATCATTTCATTGGATGGTGAGAAAGTGGTTGTGGCTGTAACCTACAACTCCCAGAAACAACAGAAGGCAAAGTCAAAAATATAAAATTACAAACAGAGCATGCTTGAATATCCTCCAAGGGGTGACAGACACAGCACGTGGACTGAAGTCAAAGCTCCTGGTAATGGGAGATTTCAACCATGGCCAAATCATCTGGGAAACAACGGACCCAAGAGGAGATGAAACAAGGAGAACAAAGCTTGTAGATGTAGTAGAGAGGAACTTCCTGATGCAACATGTCAAGGGGAAAACAAAGAGAAAAGGGGTGGAGACCAACGAGCTAGGCTAGATTTACTCTTCACACACAATGAGATGAATATTGAAAATATTGATTATGAAATGCCATTAGGAGCCAGTGAGCACTGTGTTATAATCTTTGAATATAGTGACCATATTTGATATAGGGGCCTCGTAGCCTGGTGGATAGCGCGCAGGACTCGTAATTCTGTGGCGCGGGTTCGATTCCCGCACGAGGCAGAAACAAATGGGCAAAGTTTTTCACCCTGAATGCTCCTGTTACCTAGCAGTAAATAGGTACCTGGGAGTTAGTCAGCTGTCACGGGCTGCTTCCTGGGGGTGGAGGCCTGGTCGAGGACCGGGCCGCGGGGACACTAAAAAGCCCCGAAATCATCTCAAGATAACCTCAAGATCTCAAGATAACCATGAAGACCATAAAAATATCCCCCATTCTTACAAGGGAGAAAATGTCAGGCCAGCATACAGGAGAGGAGAATACGAGAAGGTCAGAGAATTCCTGAGGTGGACAGAATGGAGAAGAGAACTCAGAGGAAAATCAAGACAGGACATGATGGACTACATAACGGACAAACTCAAAGAAGCTGCAGAAAGATTTACACCACCACTAAGGGTTAAGTGAAGCAAAACGAGCTTTAAGTGAAGCAAAACGGGCTTTAAGTGAAGCAAAACGGGCTTTAAGTGAAGCAAAACGGGCTTTAAGTGAAGCAAAACGGGCTTTAAGTGAAGCAAAACGGGCTTTACCCCCATGGTTCAACAGGCAGTGTCTGGAAGCAAAAGAGCATGGAAGATGTACACATAATACAGAACAGAAAGAATCACAATGCATACAAAGAGGCTAGAAATGAGTATCTAGAAACTTAAGAGAGTGGCAGATAAACAGTATGAGAATGACATTGCATGGAAGGATACGTCCGAGCCAAACCTATTCTATAGTCATATCAGGACGAAGATGACTGTGAATAATCAAATTATGTGTGTGTGTGTGTGTGAAAAATTAGTTAGTAGTTAGTAACAGTTGATTGAATGACAGTTGAGAGGCGGGCCGAAAGAGCAGAGCTCAACCCTCCCAAGCACAAGTAGGTGAATACAGCTCTTGCTTGCAGTTTCACTAGGTACGTCATTTGACAACCCTTATGAACCCTAGTCTTAGTTAAAAAGAGAAAGAGAGAAGTATTAAGAGACGGTGAGAGAGAGAGAGAGAGAGAGAGAGAGAGAGAGAGAGAGAGAGAGAGAGAGAGAGAGAGAGAGAGAGAGAGAGAGAGAGAGAGAGAGAGGTAGAGAGGTAGAGAGGGAGAGAAAGAGATCCTTGGCAGGGCACAAGAGATGGAGGAGCATTATTGTACCTTCCTGTTTAGAGCGAGTCGCCGCGCCACCCACCACCCACCTTATCACCCATCCACCCAGTCATACAACACCCTGGCCAGATACACACATCCTCCCATCTCCTATACACCTACCCCAGCCACTTCTCCCTCCCCCCCCCTCCCCCTACCTCCCTAACATAACCAACCCTACCTTCCTCAGACCTAGTCACTCCCCCCCCCCCTCCCACCCAACTTCCCACCTCTATATCTTTATTATATGAATTGCTTTATTTGAGTAATTCGGTCCATGATATTCCCGCCTGTTGTGGTTGAGGAAGGCCCTCTACCGGCACCACTCACACAATACATCAGTTGACTGACAGTTGAGAGGCGGGACCAGAGAGCTAGAGCTCAACCCTCGCAAGCACAACTAGGCGAGTACAATCATACTTGTGAGTACAATCTCCACACTCTAAATATAGTGTCTCCACAATCTCTGTTGTCTTGCCACAGAGTTCCAAAGTCTTGAGCAATTCCTCGTGACAATAAATGTACTATCTGGCGACAGTCGTGCAGGACTGGTGGAGAAGGCGTACCTTAGAGCCGAGACCCGGGACGTAGTGACGCACACCATTGGCACCATACATGAGATAGAAATATACCAATAATTCATCTCACTGAAGGACTAGTAACAGATGAGGTTAACGTAACTAGGAACTCTACACTAGGAAGGTTAGCTTTATGGCAACATCAAAACTAACTAAACAGAGGCACTAGACAATGAAAGAAATATATTAACAAAACTGAAAAAGAGAGAGAGGGAACCAGAAAGGACAATATATTTAAGAACTATGTATGGGGAAAATTCACATAAATATAATAACAAGTTAACAATGTAACTACAAATAAACAAAAAATAAACAAAAATAAAATGCCGTTTCGGCACAATTTATCGGCACTCTCACCAAAAACGGTGTAAGACTCACTACACGAACGGTGTAAGACTCACTACACGAACGGTGTAAGACTCTCACCAAAAACGGTGTAAGACTCACTACACGAACGGTGTAAGACTCACTACACGAACGGTGTAAGACTCACTACACGAACGGTGTAAGACTCACTACACGAACGGTGTAAGACTCACTACACGAACGGTGTAAGACTCACTACACGAACGGTGTAAGACTCACTACACGAACGGTGTAAGACTCACTACACGAACGAAAATGCTGCAGCCTGAGATATCCAGAATTTCTCGAGACAGCACATCCCAGACAGCATGGAAAAAAAACAAGAGTGAATGAAAAAGAGCCCAACCGCGCCAGTAAACTGAAAGCTGTGATTTGGATTCAGCTGAAGGTGGAACCTGCCGAACACAGGTGGGTGAGGGCGCGAGTGGGCGGGCAGGTGGCTCACAGTTGGAGCAGAGGGAGAGCTGGGTGGGTGGAGAGCTGGGAGGGTGGAGAGCTGGGTGGGTGGAGAACTGGGAGGGTGGAGAGCTGGGTGGGTGGACCTCTTGTGGGCATACTCTCTGGACGGACGGTACTTTTGCGGGCGGGCAGGGAGACGGAAATTGTTGGAGAGAGCGTTTTGGGGTGTCGGACGTTCTCTTGGAGGGGCGTGCCTTTAGTGGGTAGGCAGGTGGGCAAGGCGGACTCGAACGCCTGCAACCACACACACACACACAGTTGATTGACAGTTGAGAGGCGGGAGCAAAGAGACAAAGCTCAACCCCCGCAAGCACAACTAAGTGAGTACCTGTTGGATCTAGAAGTGAGAAAGGCTGATGGACCAAAGGGAATTTCAACATGAATACTAAAACAGTGTGCAAGAGCACTTTGCTTGCCACTTTCCACAGTGTATAATAAGTCACTGGATACGGGAGACCTACCAGAAATATGGAAGACCACTAATATAGTCCCAGTATACAATACGGTAACAGGCAAGTGGTACAGAACCACAGGCCAGTGTCCCTAACTTGTATACCATGCAAGGTGATGGAGAATATTGTGAGAAAAGACCTAGTAACACATCTGGAGAGAAGGGACTTCGTGACAACCCATCAACACGGGTTCAGGGATGGCAAATCTTGCCTCACAGCTTTAATAAAATTCTAATACCAGGTGACAAAGATTAATCAAGAAAGACAAGGGTTAGAGGGTATCTTGAGATGATTTCGGGGCTTAGCGTTCCTGCAGCCCGGTCCTTGACCAGGCCTCCTTTTTGTTACACACTCCCAAGGAAGCAGCCCGTAGCAGCTGTCTAACTCCCAGGTATCTATTTACTGTTATGTGAACAAGCGCATCAGGGTGAAAGAAACTCTGCCCATTGTTTTCGCCTCCCCCGGGGATCAAACCCGGAACCTCAGGTCTACGAATCCGAAGCGCTGTCCACTCAGCTGTCAGCCCCTTTCTGGCAAGGTCAGTGTGGGCAGACTGAATTTTTATTGGACTGTCGGGAAGCCTCATGCACAGTACCCCATAAGAGGCTGGTGAATAAGTTGGAGAAACAGACAAGAGTAACCGGTAGGGTGTTCCAATGGGTAAGGGAGTACCTAAGCAATAGGAAGCACACAGTTACTGGAGGGGTCAGACCTAAGAATGGTGCGATGTTAACAGCGGAGTCCGACAGGGACTTGCCTTCCACAGTAACTTCTGTACTCGGACCTAACCTGTTTCTGATGTATGTAAACGATCTCCCAGAGGGTATAGACTCATTCCTCTCAATGTCTGCTGACGATGCCAAAATTACGAGAAGAATAAAGACAGAGGACAGCACGAGGCTACAAGATGACCTGGACAAACTGAAGAAATGGTCCAATAAATGGCTATTAGAGTTTTACCTGAGTAAATGTAAAGTAATGAAGATAGGTGTAGGGAGCAGGAGGCCAGATACAAAGTGACATTTGGAAGATGATATTCTTCAAGAATCAGATAGTGAGAAAGATCTGGGGGTTGACATCATTCAAGAAAGGCTGGAATGATGTTAACGAGATTCCAGACCTGTCCCCCTGAAGCCCCCATCAAGAGGATATCATCAGCGGGATGTGTAAGGTTGGCACACATAAGAATGTCCTTCAGAAACTTGTGTAAGGAATAAATCAGAACCACGTATACCACATATGTCAGACCAATCCTGGAGTATGCAGCTCCAACATGGAGTCCGTATGTAGTCAAGCACAAAACTAAGTTCGAGAAGGTTCAAAGGTATGCCACCAGAGTAGTACCCGAGCTGAGAGGTATGAGCTACGAGGAGAGACTACGGGAACTAAACCTCACGTCGCTGGAAGACAGAAAATGTAGAGGAGACATGATCACCACATACAAGATTCTACGAGTAATTCATACTGGAGATAAAGTTTATTTAACACAGGCGCTACACGCACAATGGGATATAGGTGGGAACTGAGTGCCCAAATGAGCCACAGGAATAATAGAAAAAACTTTGTTAGTGTCAGAATAGTTAATAAATGGAATGCACTATTAAGTGGTGTAGTGGAGGCTGACTCCATACACGGTTTCAAATGTAGATATGATGGAGTCCAATAGGCTCAGGAATATGTACACCGGTTGATTGACGGTTGAGAGGCGGGACCAAAGAGTCGAAGCTCGCTCACACACACACACACACACACACACACACACACACACACACACACACACACACACACACACACACACACACACACACACACACACACACTGGGGCCCCGCGGCTGAGTGGATAGCTCTCGGGGTTCGTAGTCCTAAGGGCCAGGGTTCGAGTCCAGTCCGAGGCAGAAACAAATGGGCAGAGTTTCTTTCATCCTGATGCTGAAACTTTGATAAAGCTTTTAATATCATACCACATGAAGTTCTAGTAAAAAAATTAGTCACGTGGAGAAAATGGTAGAATACTGGAGTGGACAAAACAATGGTTAAAACAAAGGAAACATAAGAGTCGTAATAAACGGGAATGAATCTGACTGGAGAAATGTGGTGAGTGGGGGTACCACAGGGGTCCATTTTGGGACCAACCCTTTTCATCATATTCATCAATGACAAAGATGAGAATATTACAAACCACATCATCAAATTTGTAGATAATACCATGATTTATGGTAAAATGTGAGGTGAAAACTATATGGAGGCCTTACAATGAACTTACATATATACTTGAACTTCACAAATGGTCAGAAGACTGGCATATGATTTTTAATATCGAAATGCAAGACCTTGCATGTGGAGCATAACAATCCACGTCTCAGCTACCTAATTAACAACAGTATCTTGCAGCAGATTATGAAGAAAATGGTCTTGGAGTCAGAATCCATCACTCACTGAAGGTTGCACAACAAGTAGGAGCGACAGTAAAAAAAAGCTAGTCAAACCCGAGGAATAATCACGCGTACCTTTGGAATGATTGAAATAATGAGAATGGAATTAAATTTGCAGTGTGTGTGTATGATAGAGTCCTTGACATTAACACTAGACTATTTATTGGCTTCACGAGGAAGAGAGGAGGAGATTAGCTCTTTCAAAGCGTTCAGACTTGCTTAAGTGACGTACAAACTTCCAGGAAACAGAGAGACATGCTACACGAAGGGATTAGCTAATGACCTCAGGGAATACGATGTACTTGACTGCTACAAATCATTTCGACAGTGGAGTAAAACTCCTCCCTGGAAAGTACAGAAGGTAGAAGTAAAAACTGCACCACTCAAGGAGAGGATACGACATGATCCGGGACAAGTACGGTGTGTGTATGGAGCCATGATATCTGGGTTATCAAGAGACAACAGTTTACATGTGTATTGTGACGGGTCGGTGGTGGAAGATGGCAGGGCAGGGTGTGGTGTCCTGATAAGGGACAACACTGAGTATGGAACTGTGGACAGGTAAATTGAAATTTTATTTAGTAATTATATTTCATCTGCACAAGCTGAACTGCTGATCATTCTGATTGGTTTGCAGGAAGTGCGTCAAGACGGAAAAGATGGTTTTTTGTATTTGTCGATAGCCGAGAAGCACTTGATTCAATAAACAGTCGAAATCCAATCCTCATGTCCATAGTTGTGGATTATAAGAAAGGGATAAATGGGATACGGTGAAAGGCCACAAAGTGAAATTCATGTGGATTCCATCACACGGTGGACTAGTGCTCAACGAGGTGGCGGATGACCTGGCCCAACACGCCACATATACACCACATGTTGACATACAATATGTCTTAACGATGAGACAAATACGAAGCAAAGTAAGAAATATTGAGGCACAGGCAGAAGTGTTATGTATGAGAGAAGTCAAACCATGCAATACTACATTTGAGTTAAAACACCGATTTCACTTATGGTAAGCCCCTTAAACTTATGGTAAGGGCTGGACGGTAGAGCGACGGTCTGGCTACATGCCGGTCGGCGTTCAATCCCCGACCGTCCAAGTGGTAGGGCACCATTTCTTTTCCCTGTCCCATCCCAAAATCTTATCCTGATCCCTTCCAAGTGTTATATAGTCATAATGGCTTGGAGTTTTCCCCCTGATAGTTCCCCTCCCTTCACTTATGGTCAAATGAGAAATGTTTGTAGTAACTGTGTACACATGCCGGCTCAGGCTTGGGTACAAATATTACTGGGGATATGGGACAAGTGTTCATGATAATGACACCAAGTGTAAACTGTGTGGTATGTTAAGGTCCCACACTCTCACCCATTATGTTCTTGATTGCTCGCTGATTAATGTATATAGAAACACTGAGATAAGGACTGTTCCTAAACAAATAGCCTGGATGTGTCACAACGGAAAGGTTGATGATATTCTGGAGAGATATTGGAATTTTGCACTAGTATCATTCCCGGTTATTATGATACTCGGGTTAAATTAAGGACAAAAAAACACTCGTTCTTCCTCATGAACAGAGGATCCTATTATTATTGCAGAGCTAAAGTGCTTCAGCTGCTGACTCTTATAAACGAGACAAAACACCTGACAATTTACTTGCATTCCTCAATGCCAACAGAGATTTTCGCGAGCTTAAGGGTCAAGTTAAGAACACATATTGGGAACAATTCCTACAAGGTATCAATAGAACTACAACATTATCAGAAATGTGGAACAAAATTAAAAACATTACCAAACCTTCAGCCTCAGTTCAGCTTCATCATACTCCTGCAGAATATGCTGACATGCTCCTAGCTCAATGGTCTAGTGTCTCACAAATTTCTTCCTTACCCCCAGATATACAGCAGCATTTAAGACATACCAACATTAACAGAAACTTTAATATTGAAATAGCACGCTCCTCACCAGATTTAACAGATCAGTTTCCTATAACCCCCTTTGAATTAACATCAGCATTAGGGAAACCTAAGCAAACTGCCCCTGGTGAGGATGGTATAACTTATAACACCTTGAGCTTACTGAATGATGTCCCTAGCCACCCTCTGCTTGACCTCTATCAAATGAGTCTCTCACAAGGTATCTTGCCAAAGAAATGGACACAAAGTCTCATAATACCAATTCCTAAACCTAACTCTCAAAACTTCAGACCCATTTCCCTTACATCTTGCATGTGTAAAGTCTTGGAGAGAATTGTTCTCAATCGTGTCATGTTTCAGGTCAAAGAAAAACTGGCCCCAAACCTATATGGGTTTATGCCCAAGTGTAGCACACAAACATGCTTTGCTGAATATTTTGTACACTCCCAGGATGGGACACAGGCAGCCTTTATTGACCTAAAGTCAGCTTTCGATGTAGCGAATGGCGAAATAATATTAGAGCAACTTGCTGAATTTGTAATCAAAGGTAATCTTCTGAGTTGGATAAAGAGCTACTTATCCAACAGGCGTGCTAGTGTCCTATTTAAAGGAGTTAAAAGTACAAGAACAGATGCATTCGAACTAGGCACACCTTAAGGTGGTGTCCTAAGCCCTATGCTCTTCAATATACTTATGCACAAACTTATCCATGACATACCTGTACAACCTACTGAAACTGTTATATGTTATGCTGATGATATTTGTATTATGGCACACAGTAAACCAAGGCTACAAGTGTTACTTGATGCATTCTCCAAGAAAGTGGTGGAATGTGGCCTCATAATCTCTGTTGATAAAACAAGGGTTCTTATTCCCCATTCTCTTCATGCTAACTATACTATTAATGGAGTGCCCGTGGAGACTTGCGAGTCTTATAAGTATCTTGGAGTCGAGGTTAATGATACAAATCTCATCAGCAACCTGCGCAAAAAACTTGTTGAGCGTCTTAAACCTCTCAAAACTCTTGTGGGCAAAGGATTTGGCATTAACATAAAATATGCTCGTGGTTTTTACATTGCCTTTATACGATCTGTTGTTGATTATTATGCCTTGCATCTTCTTAATTTTTCTCCTAAACAATTACAAGGCCTAGATGTAGTACAGAATGATGCCATGCGCATCATCCTGGGTTGTCCTAGAACTGTCAGAATTGTTAACATGAGAAAGGAACTTAAATTACCTTCCATTTACGAAAGAAGAGTTCTACTTAGTATTATGTTTTGCGCCAAAACTTTGAAAAATAATGGTCCCCCAGCTCTATTCAAATTAAATTGAGATCCATTCTAAACAATTCTGACTGTTCCCGAAATCTGCCGCAAAAAAGCTCCTTATAGTGTGTGGCTCAGTTGTTGTGCCTATAATCTTCTGAAACTGAATGTGTCTCTTAATCCTGATAAAACTGTTCAAAATATTACCCCTTGGAAAGATGTGCAGGTCTCTTTGCATTATACTCCCAACAGTGTAAAACAAATGTATAACACTGAAACTATGAGATGTATAACATTAGAAGCTATTGACAGTCTTCAAAATCTCAAACCAACTGAATCCTATGCCTTGACTGATGGCTCTGTGTAGTTAGGCATTGCTAGAACAGGTTGTGCATGTGCAGTATATAAAGGGAATGAAATGATCATGCCTGGTACACAGAGATTGAACAACTGGGCAAGCACGACACAGACTGAGCTATTGGGTATTTATCGAGCCACTGAGTACCTTAAGCTCAACGGTGGTGGAGTGATATTATGTAACTCTAAAAGTGCTCTGCAGTCCTTAAATAACCCATCACGATGTATGTCTGAAGTAGCTTGTAATATTAAATGGAATGGATTTTTTTCCAATGACAATAACTCTTGTATAAAATTCGTGTGGATCCCATCCCATGTTGGAGTTGGAAAACATGACTTTGTAGATCGATTGGCCAATGAGGCTTGCAGGAAAGAAAATATTGATTATGACTTTGGACTATCTAATGCAATTATTAGAAACATACAAATTAAAGAAATTAATTCATATTTAGAAGAACTAAGAAATGCCCAGAGAATCCTCATAGCATTATTAAAAGCTATGACAACTTTTGTAATAATAGGTATTTGTATGGTCAGCACAGTAACCGGACCAGGCAATGTGATGTAGTCATTGCGCGAATTCGCCTTGGCTATAGACACATCTGGCAGGTTAGTGAGGCTGAGCCACTACCAGAATACTCAGATTGTAAAGTCTGTGATAAGCCTTTAATGCATTCACTAGAACACTATATTGTTGAATGTGAAACCGTAAAAGACTTTAGACCTCCTGGCCTATTGTACCACCAACTGTGTAACTATTTCATTGACTCAGGTGTTCTGGACGATATCCTAACAATTTATCCAAAATTTGGTTGTTCATTTTAAAGAATGAAAAACATTTTTTATGTATATTACTTCTAAGTTGCATCACTTATGAACCCATCCCTGCCCTTGTGTGGCAGTGCACAATAGAAAGTTGTTTTCACATATTCATACATTAAAACATTGATTGTAATCATGTTATATATGTGCTTCAGCCTACAGTTTAGACCTATTGTCTTGTGTATGACCCTCTGTCCTCCGTGACAGTGAATTGATGATTGTTGCCGCCGAAGGCTGCTAGTTTATTGTGCACCCCATACTCATCCTGTGAGCGGTAGCGCAAAAGCATTACAGAGGGCACAAAAGGTCTTTATCAGACCTCATCTTAGATATCTTAGATTATTACATAAACAATTTCTTCAATCCTTCACACCTTATAGATACAATGTCAGCTAGTTACAGAGAAAGTGCTATTACAAGAGCTACATATTTACAGTAAGTCATCATACATTAATGGTAGGTCTTGTCGTTAATACATAATAGTTTGGCCAATGGGGATATTACAAAGTCATAGGGGAGCTTCTGTTTCCAGCATTATCCTCACTTTAATAAGACTTAATTGAAATCCTCAGATTAGGCAAAATTGTAATTAATTTTGTCAATAAAGATGTTAATAATAGTTAATAATAATAATAACCAACATTGTAGCCTTTGGTTGAATTGTCTGGAGGTCTATTGCAAATTGTCTATATACCTAGTCATACAAGTATTTGTATGTACATTTGGTATGATACTGAATGTGCAACGGAATAAATGCATGTATATCAGCCAGAAAGTTCGGTATATATATATATATATATATATATATATATATATATATATATATATATATATATATATATATATATATATATATATATATATATATATATATATATATATGAACACGTTGTACTGAACGGGGTGAGAATAGCTTGAGCTACCTCATCCCTTTGTGTGTATTTATACCTCAATAAACTTATTTAAATTTAAATTTAAAGGCGTACCTTTGAAGATAGTTATTCAACTTTATAAATCTCTGGTGCAAACATGGTTATAACACTTGGAACAATTGTATCCAAACATGGAGACCTCATTTTCGGAAAGACATTAGGGAAAGTTCATTAGACATTACAGCTGCATTAGAGAAAGTTCAACACCGGGCAACAAAAATCGTTCCAGAACTAAGATAAATTATGCCAGATATGGTAAATCAACTCCCATGCCAGGTGTGGTAAATCAACTCCCATGCCAGGTGTGGTAAATCAACTCCCATGCCAGGTATGGTAAATCAACTCCCATGCCAGGTGTGGTAAATCAACTCCCATGCCAGGTATGGTAAATCAACTCCCATGCCAGGTGTGGTAAATCAACTCCCATGCCAGGTATGGTAAATCATCTCCCATGCCAGGTGTGGTAAATCATCTCCCATGCCAGGTATGGTAAATCAACTCCCATGCCAGGTGCGGTAAATCAACTCCCATGCCAGGTGTGGTAAATCAACTCCCATGCCAGGTATGGTAAATCAACTCCCATGCCAGGTGTGGTAAATCATCTCCCATGCCAGGTGTGGTAAATCAACTCCCATGCCAGGTATGGTAAATCAACTCCCATGCCAGGTGTGGTAAATCATCTCCCATGCCAGGTATGGTAAATCAACTCCCATGCCAGGTATGGTAAATCAACTCCCATGCCAGGTATGGTAAATCAACTCCCATGCCAGGTATGGTAAATCAACTCCCATGCCAGGTATGGTAAATCAACTCCCATGCCAGGTATGGTAAATCAACTCCCATGCCAGGTATGGTAAATCAACTCCCATGCCAGGTATGGTAAATCAACTCCCATGCCAGGTATGGTAAATCAACTCCCATGCCAGGTATGGTAAATCAACTCCCATGCCAGGTATGGTAAATCAACTCCCATGCCAGATATGGTTGAGGGCTGCAGGACCACAAACCAAGCAGGACAGGGCGGACCTCATTGAAACTTAAAATACTGAACCGATTGGAGGATGTTGATCCGGACAAATTCTTCAAAAAAATCAGATGTAACACGAACAAGGAAGCAAGGTTTCGAGCTCAACAAGCCACAATGTTGGCCTGAAAACAGGAGATGCGTTTTCACCCACATGGTTATAAACCCACGGAACCGCCTACCCGCAGAAGCTGTAAATATCAAAATTGTTGAATTTTAATATTCAGCTAGAAAAAAAAAATCATCAGGACAGAGTGACCTTTGACAAGCCGCCGGCTTTCTGTCCTCGTCGAGGCCACTGGAGTGTTAGTGGCCTTCAGTAAATTTAGGTAAATTATTATTACGGTTGTTGGGATTAATGGAGTGGCTGGTGGTGGTGTTTGTCACAATGTTTGAACATTTTCATACACCAAAACCGTGAGTAACCTAGGCTATAATAACTGTGAAGTTACACCCGGCCAACACCAACAATCACCGGACCACACAAGGTCACGGTGCAATGGCTCATAACTTAATTCACGCTTTCACAGAACTAAAAAAAAAAAATCATTTTTATGGGGGAGGGGAGGGAATACTCAGTGGGTTTCGGTCTGGTGGGAAAAAAAGGTATTTAAGGTGAGAGGAAGTTTGAAAGAACCGGACATGTTTGAGAAACGACAAAAATCCCAGTGTAAATTGTTAAGGCGTTTAATTAAAATATTCTTTAAAGTCGCAAAGAAGTCCGTATAAAATCAAATGGCTTAACTTGAAAACACAGTAGCATTTCTTGGCAAGTCTTTCTATAGTAAATCTTTATCTTTTCACTGCAAAAGCCTCGCACTATCAGATAACAGGCAAACTCTCTACAGAAACTGAAATGTAAACAAAGTTGTTCTAGAGTCTAGTGTTCACAATCGCAGAGCATAAACACTAGAAAATCATGTTACCCTCATTTCTCAAAACATTTATTAATAAGTTGACCTTGCATGGCAAGGCGGTACAGATATAGCCATACTCTGCAAATTGGCTTAAGCCGAATATGAGAAAACTGTCTATTAAGCTAGCTTCGAACTCTGGATGAGTCCGTCTAATTACCGCAAGCTACCACAAGCTTCACAAAGCTTCCTGGCAATACGTTAGTAATGAATAAATATGATATGTTAGGTTAGGCTGACCTAACCTAACCTAACCTAACTTAACCTAACCTAACCTAATTTAACCAAACCAAACCTAACCTAACCTAACCTAACCCACGCTTGGATCGTCGACTTGATTTGGCGTCACCAGCTCTTTATTTTCATCTAATTTCTTTATAAAAAGATATTTATTTCAGATTAAAATTATGTTTTTTCGTGTTGTACATTCAGCACCAACATTATAATGAGTAAATATATCTTATTTATTCATTACTAACGTATTGCCAGGAAGCCTTGCGAAGCTTGTGTAGCTTGTGGTAGCTTGCGGCAATTAGACGGAGCGCTGGGCTGTTGAAGTGAGAGCACAGTACCGTGCAGCAACCATTCCGCCCACCGAATGAGTATTCCTCTAACCTAATACCCGTCGCGGCTATTCCCAAGACAAACACGTATATTCGCACTATACATAGCCACATATGTGGCCACTCATCAACATTGCTATCATTGTTAATAACTAGTTTTGCCACTATACAATACCTAGCTTTGCTACGTTGTAACAGCTGTTACCATAACACCGTTACGAATACTGTCACCGTACCGTCACCGTAAACTGCCAACGGCCGTTTACGGAATGGAGTGGTTCAGGTAGGTCTATGGCCGGTACACAGTCGTGAGTGGTGTCACGTAACAGCTGTCACCACCCCCGTCACGGGTGTCGTCACCACCCCGTCACAGGTGTCGTCACCACCCCGTCACAGGTGTCGTCACCACCCCGTCACAGGTGTCGTCACCACCCCCGTCACAGGTGTCGTCACCACCCCCGTCACAGGTGTCGTCACCACCCCGTCACAGGTGTCGTCACCACCCCCGTCACAGGTGTCGTCACCACCCCGTCACAGGTGTCGTCACCACCCCGTCACAGGTGCCGTCACCACCCCCGTCACAGGTGTCGTCACCACCCCCGTCACAGGTGTCGTCACCACCCCGTCACGGGTGTCGTCACCACCCCGTCACAGGTGTCGTCACCACCCCCGTCACGGGTGTCGTCACCACCCCGTCACAGGTGTCGTCACCACCCCCGTCACGGGTGTCGTCACCACCCCCGTCACAGGTGTTGACTGGCCGTCACCAGTCACCACCACTGTGCTGACGGTGGTGTCAACAGTGACGGTGGTGTCAACAGTGACGGTGGTGTCAACAGTGACGGTGGTGTCAACAGTGACGTTGGTGTCAACACAGTGACGGTGATGTCAACAGTGACGGTGGTGTCAACAGTGACGGTGGTGTCAACACAGTGACGGTGGTGTCAACACAGTGACGGTGGTGTCAACAGTGACGGTGGTGTCAACACAGTGACGGTGGTGTCAACAGTGACGGTGGTGTCAACACAGTGACGGTGGTGTCAACACAGTGACGGTGGTGTCAACACAGTGACGGTGGTGTCAGCACAGTGACGGTGGTGTCAGCACAGTGACGGTGGTGTCAGCACAGTGACGGTGGTGTCAACAGTGACAGTGGTGTCAACAGTGACGGTAGTGTCAACAGTGACGGTGGTGTCAACAGTGACGGTAGTGTCAACAGTGACGGTGGTGTCAACAGTGACGGTGGTGTCAACACAGTGACGGTGGTGTCAACAGTGACGGTGGTGTCAACAGTGACGGTAGTGTCAACAGTGACGGTGGTGTCAACAGTGACGGTGGTGTCAACACAGTGACGGTGATGTCAACACAGTGACGGTGGTGTCAGCACAGTGACGGTGGTGTCAACAGTGACGGTGGTGTCAACAGTGACGGTAGTGTCAACAGTGACGGTGGTGTCAACAGTGACGGTGGTGTCAACACAGCGACGGTGGTGTCAACACAGTGACGGTGGTGTCAGCACAGTGACGGTGGTGTCAACACAGTGACAGTGGTGTCAACAGTGACGGTGGTGTCAACAGTGACGGTGGTGTCAACACACAGTGACGGAGGTGTCAACACAGTGACGGTGGTGTCAATAGTGACGGTGGTGTCAACAGTGAGGGTGGTGTCAACAGTGACGGTGGTGTCAACACAGTGACGGTGGTGTCAATAGTGACGGTGGTGTCAACAGTGAGGGTGGTGTCAACACAGTGACGGTGGTGTCAACACAGTGACGGTGGTGTCAACAGTGACGGTGGTGTCAACACAGTGACGGTGGTGTCAACAGTGACGGTGGTGTCAACAGTGACGGTAGTGTCAACAGTGACGGTAGTGTCAACAGTGGCAGTGGTGTCAACACAGTGGCGGTGGTGTCAACAGTGACGGTGGTGTCAACAGTGACGGTAGTGTCAACAGTGACGGTTGTGTCAGCACAGTGACGGTGGTGTCAGCACAGTGACGGTGGTGTCAACAGAGTGACGGTGGTGTCAACAGTGACGGTGGTGTCAACACAGTGACGGTAGTGTCAACAGTGGCGGTTGTGTCAGCACAGTGACGGTGGTGTCAACAGTGACGGTGGTGTCAATAGTGACGGTAGTGTCAACAGTGGCGGTGGTGTCAACAGTGACGGTGGTGTCAACACAGTGACGGTGGTGTCAACAGTGACGGTGGTGTCAACAGTGGCGGTGGTGTCAACAGTGACGGTGGTGTCAACACAGTGACGGTGGTGTCAACAGTGACGGTGGTGTCAACACAGTGACGATGGTGTCAGCAGTGGCGGTGGTGTCAACAGTGACGGTGGTGTCAACACAGTGACGGTGGTGTCAACAGTGACGGTGGTGTCAACACAGTGACGGTGGTGTCAACAGTGACGGTGGTGTCAACAGTGACGGTGGTGTCAACACAGTGACGGTGGTGTCAACAGTGACGGTGGTGTCAACAGTGACGGTGGTGTCAACACAGTGACGGTGGTGTCAACAGTGACGGTGGTGTCAACAGTGACGGTGGTGTCAACACAGTGACGGTGGTGTCAAAAGTGACAGTGGTGTCAACACAGTGGGGGTGGTGTCAACACAGTGGCGGTGGTGTCAACATAGTGGCGGTGGTGTCAACACAGTGACGGTGGTGTCAACACAGTGACGGTGGTGTCAGCAGTGGCGGTGGTGTCAACAGTGACGGTGGTGTCAAAAGTGACAATGGTGTCAACACAGTGACGGTGGTGTCAACACAGTGACGGTGGTGTCAACACACAGTGACGGTGGTGTCAACACAGTGACGGTGGTGTCAACTCAGTTTCGGTGGTGTCAACAGTG
>NC_091172.1:8265110-8355110 GCF_040958095.1 Procambarus clarkii
TTCACACACAATTTACCTCGTTCACATCACCATAGAGCTGAACGGAGACCAGCAAGCTCTCCGGAGATGTATCATGAGACAGAAGTGACCATCACAGAGTGGCTACTGGTCCGTGTGCGGCGTGGTGGGTGGTACGGCACACACGGTGGGCGTGCGTCAGGGAGGCACGTGACAGGACGTGACACGTGGTACGGCTGCTTAATGACGACGGTTCTAGTTCACAGCCACGATGGGCTGTGAACCGCACGTGCGCGCGTGAGCTCTAGGCGCGACACTGCATTCTAAACTCTGACTGTTCACAGAATCAACAACAAAGTGATTATTAACTAATGATATTATCCACGAATAACCGTGACTATCTATACGGTGATGATGTCACACACACACTCACCCACACACACACTAACCCCCCCCCACACACACTCACCCCCCCCCCACACACACACGACTTCACTAACCGACGACTCCACAGGACGACAGAAGTCCGTTACTTCTATAAGTGATCACTTGGAGGGCTGCTTAACCCGTCACTCACACTTCACCTTCCTCACTGACATCAATTATTCCCGTGTCATGTGATTCTGACTTAGTGTAAGGCGGGGACTTGACTGCCAAGGCACAAGTAACTTAATATTCAGTAGTTAGCTTAACTAGGTCGAGTTCAATATGATGAACACGTGTGTGACTGGCAGGACTCCGAGGCTCAGAATAATGCTGGGACAGCCACGCTAGGCCTGGGCGACCTAGCTTCATTTGCAAGCAGTCTACTTATGCCTAATCCAATAGGAAAGGAGTTAACATGGTTAGCCAATCACAGGTCGTCATACACATCAGCTAGCGATAGTAAAAAAAGGTTGTGGAGGCGCGTTGGTAACGCTGGTGACCTGACCGTTGCCTGCTAGGGGACCTGACCGTTGACTGCTAGGCCACCAGACCGTTGACTGCTAGGCCACCAGACCGTTGACTGCTAGGCCACCAGACCGTTGACTGCTAGGCCACCAGACCGTTGACTGCTAGGCCACCAGACCGTTGACTGCTAGGCCACCAGACCGTTGACTGCTAGGCCACCAGACCGTTGACTGCTAGGCCACCAGACCGTTGACTGCTAGGTCACCAGACCGTTGACTGCTAGGCCACCAGACCGTTGACTGCTAGGCGTCCTGACCGTTGACTGCTAGGACACCAGACCGTTGACTGCTAGGCCACCAGACCGTTGACTGCTAGGCCACCAGACCGTTGACTGCTAGGCCACCAGACCGTTGATTGCTAGACCACCAGACCGTTGACTGCTAGGCCACCAGACCGTTGACTGCTAGGCGACCAGACCGTTGACTGCTAGGCGACCCCCCTGGCCCATCCTCACCGGAAATCTCCCAAGTTCTCTCTCTCATCTTGACTCCAGAGTAATGAGCACCCACGACGACTTGCATAATCCCCCGTGGCAGATCACTCAGCAGGCTTGCAATTGCCAGTGCATCATCTTTAGACTGGCCATCTCATAGGTAATCCAGGGGACACCTCACAGGAGTATTCAACGGCCTTAGAGTAGTAACACGAGATGCACATGCAAGGATGCATAGTCTTATCTTTCTGTTGTGTTGGGTCATTTACTCAAGCGAGGAGTTTTGTCCTATGCATAGTTTCACTTTGGTAGTGAAAATATATATACATATATATATATATATATATATATATATATATATATATATATATATATATGGTCCTGGGGACCATTCAGGCTTGTTCGCATATATATATATATATATATATATATATATATATATATATATATATATATATATATATATATATATACATATATATATATATATATATATATATATATATATATATATATATATATATATATATATGTATTTATACTCTTTTATATTTAAGAAAAATCATATAAACATCATTAATCACTCAGTGGGGCTCCCACATGTCATTCCTGTACCTTGATTAAAGTGCAAGGATCAGAAATATCGAGATACGCAGAATATTCACCATATTACTTTACTGATATAAAAATCAACCTAGAAACCTTAGTCTGGCCAACAAAAATTAAATGATGATTCACTCAGGCAAGATTATCATCATCAAAGACACATAAATATCCTGCTATGATATCCTGGTAGTTAAATTGGTAGAATTGTGGCTTCTCTGACTGTCTGGAAGGTTCGTACTAGCTACAAACACGAGTCACTGTCCAACACTAATGATCCGGGCGACATTTACTGGTCAAGTCACTGTAGACGCTTTCTCACTTCTGCCTCAATACCTCATGTTCAAACATTACTGAATAATCCCTGAATATTTCCATCTAACAATACTCTACTGGTAGCCCATATAAAAAAGCGTCCTTTTTCTCATTTACAAAATGTTTGTACACACACACACACACACACACACACATATATATATATATATATATATATATATATATATATATATATATATATATATATATATATATATATATATATATATATATATATATATATATATATATATATATATATATATATATATATTCAAAGACTTAATTTACACACAAATTCTTCGTACTTATACTCTATTGGATGAGGTGACATGGTACAAAAGTTATGGGTGAGGTGACAAACACAAGACAGAACAGAAGACTAAGGAAATCAACATAGGAATGTGTCTCAATGCCAAGAGTGACTGCCCAGACAGGTACAGAAGTGTTGTCAACGCTTACGTCGACCAGGCTCTCAGCCACAACTCAGATTGGAAGCAAGTCGATGAAGAACTCTGTAGGGTAAGGCAGGTCCTAGTCAACAACGGCTTCTCTAACGGTTTCGTTGAAGACATCTTAAATAGAAAGGTGACACGCCATGCAACCTCGCATTTGTGTTCCTCACGTGTGCCCCAAAGAATGAGGTGATTTGATAAATTGCTATGCCATATATATATATATATATATATATATATATATATATATATATATATATATATATATATATATATATATATTGTATATATATATATATATATATATATATATATATATATATATATATATTGTATATATATATATATATATATATATATATATATATATATATATATATATATATATATATATATATATATATATATATATATATATATATATATATATATATATATATATATATACAATAAAGGTGAAAACATGGGGGATACATAAGGGATAAATGTGAGGTGAAACATAGAGGCTGCAGAAGGCTTATTGGCCCATACGAGGCAGCTCCTATCTAAACACAAAGATTAATCCAGTGTAATTGGCCTATTATGTTGGACATTGTCTTCTGTGTTGGCATCGATATGTTCTTGTCTTGTCCTTACTCTCATGGTGGGTAGAGTAAATAGTTCCGTGATTTGGGTGTTCATGGTAGGTCGCTCTATTCTTATGTGAATTGCCTCAAGAATTTGTAATCTTCTTGCATCTTGGGTTTTGTCTATTATGCAGGTATTCTTGTTCAACATTTCTCTGGTTAGAGTAATGTCATGGGCTTGTCTCATGAGATTCCTAGGGGCACCAGATTGAAGATGGCATGTCAAACGCCTCGTCAGCTTGGTCGACGTCATACCTATGTACTTACATTGAAGGTTACATCCTTCGTGGGGGCAAGTGTACATGTATACAACGCTTGACTGCTGTAGAGGGTTCTCCGTCGGCTTCGGGCTGTTTTTGATAAGGAGTTCGGAAGTCTTCTTGGTTTTGTAGAATATTATCAGGTTTATGTTTGATTAGGAGTAGTGCTTTTTACTCCTTTACGGATTATTTCTTTCATTATTCTTTCCTCTTTTATATGTTCACTGTGCATGGTTGATTTGTAATATAATTTTATTGGGGGTGTTGTGGTTTCTGTTCTAGGTTCTGAATTATACCAACGGTCCAAGTGTCTTCTTATAGCAGCGTTTATTTCCGCGTTGCTATATCCGTTGTTCACCAATACCTGAGTTACTCTTTCAAACTCTCTACTCACGTTGCTCCATTCAGAGCAGTGGGTAAGCGCTCGACGAATATAAGCATTGAGAACACTGGCTTTGTATCTTTGGGGGCACTCACTTCTACCGTTCAGGCATAATCCTATGTTGGTGGGCTTGGTATATACATTGGTGCTTAAAGAGGTTCCTGTTTTTGTTATTAGTACATCCAGGAATGGCAGACTGTTATTTTCATGTGTAAAATAAATATATATATATATATATATATATATATATATATATATATATATATATATATATATATATATATATATATATATATATATATATATGTATATATATATATATATGTGTGTATATCACGAAAATAAACACGTGATTAAGAATGTGACAATGTCAGACCACGGAGGAAAAATGAAACAGGAATTTCCTTAAGTACTTTCGTATATTAAATACATCTTCAGAAGGTCCTTCGACCTTCTGAAGATGTATTTAATATACGAAAGTACTTAAGGAAATTCCTGTTTCATTTTTCCTCCGTGGTCTGACATTGTCATATATATATATATATATATATATATATATATATATATATATATATATATATATATATATATATATATATATATATATATATATATATATATATATATATATATGTCGTACCTAGTAGCCAGAACGCACTTCTCAGCCTACTATGCAAGGCTCGATTTGCCGAATAAGCCAAGTTTTCATGAATTAATTGTTTTTCGGCTACCTAACCTAGCTAACCTAACCTAACCTAACCTAACTTTTTCGGCTACCTAACCTAACCTAACCTATAAAGATAGGTTAGGTTAGGTTAGGTAGGGTTGGTTAGGTTCGGTCATATATCTATGTTAATTTTAACTCCAATAAATAAAAATTGACCTCATACATAATGAAATGGGTAGCTTTATCATTTCATAAGAAAAAAATTATAGTAAATATATTAATTCAGGAAAACTTGGCTTATTAGGCAAATCGGGCCATGCATAGTAGGCTGAGAAGTGCGTTCTGGCTACTAGGTACGACATATATATATATATATATATATATATATATATATATATATATATATATATATATATATATATATATATATATATATATATATATATATACAGATATACAATTTTGTCCCCATCGCCTCAGAGACACTTGGTGCCTGGGGTAAAAGTGCTGCAAGCTTTTTGAAGGAGTTGGGGTCTAAGCTAATCGAAACAACTAGAGACCCTAGAGCTGCCAGTTTTCTTTTTCAGCGCCTTAGTGTGGCCATCCAGAGAGGAAATGCTCACTGCATCGACGGTTCCTGCCCGCCATCTGAGGAGCTGGAGGAGCTTTTCAACTTGTGACAAGCAGCCTTGTACCCTGCATGTAATCAATATTGTAACTTTTTTGTGTAATGACATTTTCAAATAAAGTTATATAAATATACACACTTAACAAAAGAATAGGGGTGGTAGGAGAAGAAAATATCAAAGTGTTCAGTGAGGATCCACAAGGTCTTCTCTGAGTACTCTTTATTTTCTTCTCCGAGGCTATGGGTCCCTACACTTGCACCAGAGGTGGTACCCCTTCTAGATAAAAAAAAAAAAAAAAAAAAAAAAAAAAAAAAAAAAAAAAAAAAAAAAAAAAAAAAAAAATATATATATATATATATATATATATATATATATATATATATATATATATATATATATATATATATATATATTATTAAATATGACCGAAAAAGACTAGCGAAACGACTCAACGGCTTGCTGACTCCTTTTGTCCCTTGCGCCTTCAGCCTGAAGTCTCCAAAAGAATTTGTTGACTTACTGCGAGGAACACGGGCCACAGGGATAAGAGCCTCGTTGGACATAGAATCACTGTTTACCAACGTACCTGTGGATGAAACAATCGGGATGATAGTGGACAGAGTGTATCGTGATCTGGCCTGTACTCCTCTTGACATACCAGAAAACATTCTAAGGAAACTACTCCAAGCTTGTACTAAAGAGGCACCCTTCTTGAGCCCGGATGGGCACATGTATAAGCAAGTAGATGGGGTCGCCATGAGTTCTCCCCTAGGTGTCCTGTTTGCGAACTTCTACATGGGTACCATCCAGCATAAAGTCTTAGTCGACATGAACTTGAAACCGGTCATATACTGCAGGTATGTTGACGACATTTTTACACAGGTACCTGATGTCAGACATCTGCAGGAGCTGAAGGAGGCATTTGAGCAGAATTCTGTGTTGCGTTTCAATTACGAGATGGAGAAGGATGGGAAGCTGCCCTTTCTAGATGTAATAGTCATGGAAAGGAGCGGAGGTTTCCACACTGCAGTCTACACTAAGGAAACAAACATAGGAATGTGCCTAAATGCCAACAGTGACTGCCCAGACAGGTACAAGAGGAGTGTTGTTAACGCTTATGTCGACCGTGCTCTCAGCCACAGCTCAGGATGGAAGCAAGTCGACGAAGAACTCTGTAGGGTAAGGCAGGTCTTAGTCAACAACGGCTTCTCCAATGGTTTCGTTGAAGACATCATAAGAAGGAAAGTGAAACGCCATGCAACCTCTGAAGAGACAACTAACACAACACCTATTCCCCCTATTAGACTATTTTACAGGAACTTCTTTTCCACAGCTCATAAAATGGAGGAAAGGGTCCTGAAAGATATTGTTAATAGAAACGTTATCCCTACAGACAAAAATCAGAAGATACAACTGACGATTTACTATAAAACCAAGAAAACGGCCAGCCTACTCATGAGAAACTCTCCAGACACAAAGCAGAATGCTTTAAAAGAGACCAACGTCGTCTATGCCTTCAAATGCCCTGTTGGGGACTGTAAGCCTCAAAAAACTCAGTATATAGGCAAGACAACAACATCTCTTTCCAGGCGTTTAACGATGCATAAGCAACAGGGCTCCATTTAGGAACATATAATCTCTTCCCACAACCAAACCATCACCAGAGAAATCTTAGCAAACAACACAGAAATCATCGATAGATACAGCGATAGCAGGTGGCTTGACATCTGCGAGGCATTGCACATCAAGAAGTCAACACCAGCAATCAACAGCCAATTAATGCACAACTATATTCTACCCACTTCAAGACTCCGCTCCAATATAGAAGCATCAAGAAATATGGGCCAATAGGCCCTCTGCAATTACTTCCATTCTTACCTTCAATACCCATTGTTTCGTATTCTGTCTTGTGTTAAAAGTTTGTTTTCACCTCATCCAAAACTGTTGTAACATATCACCTCACCCAAATGCAGGTATAAAAAATCGAAGATGTTTAAGCTCTATTCAGTTATAGTTGTGTGTGTGTGTGTAAACTAAAGTCTTTGAAAATGTAATAAGTTTTACGAAACGCGCTCAAGTGTCGCGTCAGACTAGAAATAAAAATGAATTTTGGAGAATTGATTTTTCAATTACCATCAACAGTGAAAAGAAACATAAGAAAGATCGAGAAAATTCGTGTTAGAATTATTAATCTTACTTTTTCGGTCATATTTAATAATATATGTCTACAGGAAAGACTGCTACCAAAATATACTAATATATATATATATATATATATATATATATATATATATATATATATATATATATATATATATATATATATATATATATATATATATTTATATATATACATATATTTATGTATATATATATATATATTCTACTGGTTATCTATAATCAACGAATAACTGAAGGTACTACTTTGTTGGGAGGAGGAATATTACCATCCTTCGGATTGACAACAGACAGTCGACATGATGCCCCAGGGAACAGATATGTTCACCTCTTGTTTTTATATCCTCCCTCTCTCTCTCTCTCTCTCTCTCTCTCTCTCCTTCTCTCTCTCTCTCTCTCGAGAGAGAGAGAGAGAGAGAGAAATTACGTCAACTCTCTCTACACAAAATAGTAGACTAGGTAGGCAACAGACTCTGGAGAATCCACATTGGCTATTTCACGACTTGCACTCACATTGCTCTCTTAAGGAAGACCTTACACTCCATTCGCTCACATGAGCCAAATGACACAACCAAGAACCCCCCTTCCCTTTCCCTCTTCCATTCTACGTTCTCCCCCCTTCCCCTCTTCTTCCTCCTCTCCCGCCCCTTCCACAACCCCCCCCCCCCATCCTGCTGGAGCCGGACGAGGACCCGGCTCACCAGCGAGCCAAACACTAACTCGCAGCTCTCCAACAACATATCCAAACAATGCAATACCAACAACGCACTGAATGATGGATTCACACACGTATTTAATCATTGCTCTGGGCGGGTAGGGTCCAGGAGGCCTAGGGGGCTTAGAGGGTAGGGATAGAGGTGGAGTGTAGGGGAGGGGAATGATTGGGGGTGAGGGGCTGATGATAGGGGTGGGGGGGGGGGGTAAAGAGGGGGCCACTGTGCCAACTACTGGGTTGAGCTACTGCTATAGCCCCCCCCCAACCTTCCCCCTCCCTGCCATCAAGTCCCGATTCGCCACTGCGGATATGAGCAGAAGTCGACCACTCTGCTGGCGGAAATGGAAAATGGAAATTGACCAACAGTCGCTTAACTTACTCCACCTTTCACTTTGATTAGTGTACACACGGGTCATGTGGGCCCGGGTGGGAGGGAGGGTTGGGGGGAGAGCGTTAAGGAAAGAGGAAAGGGGGGGGGGGGAGATGTGGGAAGGGAAGGTCTTTAGAGTGGAAGGGTGGCATGACCGGGTAGGTCTTCCGGGTGTGCTTAATTATTACCATATAGTTCTCTCCAGAGGTAAATGTGCAGCTCATACTCATTTAGAAGATTGAAGAAGAAGAAGAAGAAGAGAAAGAGAGAGAGAGAGAGAGAGAGAGAGAGAGAGAGAGAGCGAGAGAGAGAGAGAGAGAGAGAGAGAGCGAGAGAGAGAGAGAGAGAGAGAGAGAGAGAGAGAGAGAGAGAGAGAGAGAGAGAGAGAGAGAGAGAGAGAGAGAGAGAGAGAGAGAGAGAGAGAGAGAGAGAGAGAGAGAGAGAGAGAGAGAGAGAGAGAGAGAGAGAGAGAGAGAGAGAGAGAGAGAGAGAGAGAGAGAGAGAGAGAGAGAGAGAGAGAGAGAGAGAGAGAGAGAGAGAGAGAATGGTTAAGAATGGTAGGAAAGGTTGTGAGTGATAAGGAAAATGGTAAATGGTTGGGAAGGTGCTAAATAGTAGGAAAGAAAAGCACGAAATAAAGGTTCCAAAGAAAGGCACGAAAGAGAGAGATGAGTGAAAAAAGAATAGTGGGAGAAAGAGGTAAGAGTGTGGCTCTTACCAATACCTGAGTGTGGCTCAGGTATTTATTGTGTTTCCTGTTCTTCGTGTCCTCTCCAATACTTTGGAGAAATTGGCTGTCCTCTTCAAGACAGACTAAATGAAGTGTTAAGTCTTCAGACACAAACAATGTTCTCTTCTGCCATGTTAGGGACTCTAAGTCATCACGTAGATTGGCCTTCTTCTAAAATAATCTTTCCTGCCTCGACTCTTCACAGACGCCGTCATATTGAACTGGCTGTGATACCCAACATGAACCTCTGTCCTGGCTATGTTGGCTCTTGTCTCCCTCAGTACATAGTTATATGTTCTAAGTTACTTATCAGTCGTGACCTAACTAAACTGTATAGTCCCCCTTTAGGCTCTCTTTCTATGGCTTTCTTGTGTTGCTATCTCCTATTGTCTCTATTTCTATTTTTGTCTCAGGTTTTCTTTATTTCAGTTAAATCTTTTTTGTATGTTTCAACTTTCTCTCCAATCATCTCACCTTTCTACCTTATGTACTGACTTCTCTCTCTCTCTCCGCAAAGTAATAATGGTCCTGAACGGAGCGAAACGTCGTCACTTTCTTTATTTCCAGGTGTGCGGGTCGGTGTGTGTAATTTTCAGTCACATTATTGTGACTTACTGTGTGGCAGTCGACCCCTTCTTGTGTGAGCGGGAGTGAGTCCCGACTCCTGGACCGCCTCACGCTCCTCTGGCTCATCTATTGCAATTACTGCACCAGCTATTCCACTGCTGCAACACTGAATGAATGTATTCGTGTATGCTGGTGACTCGCTTGTGTCTGCTGCTTCCAATTGTGTCCTTGCGCTCTGGTGCCTCGCACGGTACACAGGTTGTTGTTCACCTGCACTGTGATGCCTCGCACGGTACACAGGCTGTTGTTGTTGTTCAACTGCGCTCTGATGCATCGCACGGCATCAGACCGTTTAAAATAAATGAGTTAAGCGTAGACTTTTTCTATTTTAAACCAATGCTTTATAATACAATAGAGTTTTAACTTGAGAATATCCTCTGTTCAGGACAGAGGTTCACTTGCCAGTTTACCAATAGACTATTATTGGAACCGTAATATACTTTCAGACCATCACAACTATCTAGATAACTATCCAGGTAGTTTGAGGTGAGGGGAAGGGCAGGGAACGGGGGGTGTCTCGTTTTAAGCACTGTCCTGAGAAAGGGGTCTCAAGAGGTAATGCGACGCTACCAGCATTAATTCGGATGGTTTATTACCCCCAAACTGAATATGCAGTCGCAATGTGCAAAATGTTTATTGTTGGGTATGTCTTCTGTTTTCAAATGATAAAATTATATGGAATACTTATAGATACAAATATTGGTCAAATATACAAAATTATTGCATAATCATCAGAGCAAGTCAGAATTTTACTGTAAAGATAATAATAATTTTACTCGTAAGCCATGAAGAATTCAAGTGAACTATGTTTAAAATGCTAAGCTTAAATAATATTTTATGTTACTACTTACTATTTTTTATGTTAAATGTATTAATTAATGTTTTTATTAATATTTATACTTCAGCTCCATCATAGATCTTACAGTGTCGTTTGTGAGAGAGAGAGAGAGAGAGAGAGTGAGAGAGAGAGAGAGAGAGAGAGAGAGAGAGAGAGAGAGAGAGAGAGAGAGAGAGAGAGAGAGAGAGAGAGAGAGAGAGAGAGAGAGAGAGTGAGAGTGAGAGAGAGAGAGAGAGAGAGAGAGAGAGAGAGAGAGAGAGAGTGAGAGAGAGAGAGTGAGAGAGAGAGAGAGAGAGAGAGAGAGAGAGAGAGAGAGAGAGAGAGAGAGAGAGAGAGAGAGAGAGAGAGAGAGAGAGAGAGAGTGAGAGTGAGAGTGAGAGTGAGAGTGAGAGAGAGAGAGAGAGAGAGAGAGAGAGAGAGAGAGAGAGAGAGAGAGAGAGAGAGAGAGAGAGAGAGAGAGAGAGAGAGAGAGAGAGAGAGAGAGAGAGAGAGAGAGAGAGAGAGAGTGGGGGGCGGGGGGAGTGTGGTAAAGGGCTTAACTGTCTCCTCGTAGACTAATATGAAGTAATCTCTCCTCTTCCCCTCTGTCTCTCTCTTCTCATTCTTCCCCTTTACCCTCGGCCGTCACCAGGCGGGGCCGAGCTCTCTCTCTCTTATACTACAATGCCACAAACTCACACTATAATAATAATAATAATAATAATAATAATAATAACAATAAACTACAATTTAGCATGGAAGACTGCTGACCATTATTTTCTTACCTCCTCCACCTATTCTACTCTCAGTCTTCTTCTACCACTCTCCATTCATTATCAATTCTACCACTCAACTACTTGTTTTCATCTCTCTCTCTCTCACCTACCTACGCTGCCAACCCCCTCTCACCAGCCACTACACCTGCCACAATATTCACAATAAACAAAGGTATTCATTTAGAATAATTCAGGAGCTCAACGCCGTGGAGGTCAGGCGAGGTGTTGCCGCTCTTAACTCTCACCGACAGACTGCAGTAGTTCACACCTGTTTAAAGTCCATCATTCAGCGGCAACTGGCGCACGGAATGGGATTTTATGGCTTAATAATGGTTCAGGTTAGTTGTGGGTTACAGTTTTCTGCGACCTGTGTGTATATTTTGATATATATGGATTGTGTTCATGGTTCTTCTGCACGGAGACTAAAACATTCATTTTTTTCAAGAATTTCTCCATTACCGAGTTATTTATATATATATATATATATATATATATATATATATATATATATATATATATATATATATATATATATATATATATATATATACATATATATATATATATATATATATATATATATATATATATATATATATATATATATATATATATATATATATATATATATATATATATACGTTGTTGAATATGACCGAAAAGGTAAGATTAATAATTCTAACACGAATCTTCTCCATATTTCTTACGTTCTCCTTCACTGTCGAGGGTAATTGATAAATTAATTCTCCAAAATTCATTCTTTATTTCTGGTTTGACGCCTGAACGCGTTTCGTAATACGTTTCGTTTTATTACATTTTCAAAGACCTAGTTTACACATAAAATACATCATACTTATACTCATTTTGCGTGACGTGATATGGCACAAAAGTTTTGGGTGAGGTGACACTGTCACATTGTACATCACGTGTTAATTCCTTCGTGATTTACACACACGCATTGTGGGGAGAAGATTGTGCGAAAAAAATAGTACGACATCTATAGCGAAAGAACTTTGTAACACATCATCAGCATGGGTTCTGGGATGGCAAGTCATGCCTCAGAAAATTAAATGAATTCTATGGCCAGACGACAAAAATCAAGCAAGAAACAGAATGGTGTTGCAGACTGCATTTTTTGGATTGCCAGAAAGCCTTCGACACAGTATCCCATAGGAGACTAGTGAATAAGCTGGAGATGCAGGCAGGAGTAAAAGCGAAGGTACTCACTTGGATAAGGGGGTACCTAAGCAACAGGAGACAGCTAGTCACTATGAAGGGTGAGTGGCGAGGAGTCACCAGTCGAGTCCCACTAGGTTCAGTCCTTGGACCTGTACTGTTTATGATATATGTAAATGATCTCCCAGAGGAAATAGACTCCTTCCTCTTAATGTTTGCTGGTGTGTGTGTGTATGTGTGTGAGTGTGTGTGTGTGTACTCACCTAGTTGTGTTTGCGGGGGTTAAGCTCTGGTCTTTTGGTCCCGCCTCTCAACCGTCAGTCTACTGGTGTACAGATTCCTGAGCTTCTCAAGCTCTATCATATCTGCATTTGAAACTGTGTATGGAGTCAGCCTCCACCACATCACTTCCTAGTGCATTCCATTTACTAACTACTCTGACACTGAAAACGTTCTTTCTAATGTCTCTGTGGCTCATTTGGGTACTCAGCTTCCACCTGTGTCCCCTTGTGCTTGTACCACTCGTGTTAAATTAGCCATCCTTGTCTACCCTGTCAATTTCCCTGAGAATTTTGTGTGGTGATCATGTCTCCCCGACCTTTTCTGTATTCTCGCGACGTAAGGTGCATTTCACGCAGCCTTTCCTCGTAACTCATGCCTCTTAGTTCTGGGACTATTCTAGTGGCATACCTTTGAACTTTTTCCAGTTTCGTCTTGTGCTTGATAAGGTACGGGCTCTATGCTGGGGCCGCATACTTCAGGATTGGCCTTACATATGTGGTTACCTTGAGGTGCTTCCGGGGCTTAGCGTCCCCGCGGCCCAGTCGTCGACCAGGCCTCCTGGTTGCTGGACTGATCAACCAGGCTGTTGGACGCGGCTGCTCGCAGCCTGACGTATGAGTCACAGCCTGGTTGTATACCTGGTGGTATACAAGGTTCTGAATGATTTCTTACACAGGTTCCTGAAAGCTGTTCTGATGTTAGCCAACCTCGCATACGCCGCAGATGTAATTCTCTTTATGTGGGCTTCAGGAGACAGGTTTGGTGTGATATCAACTCCTGGATCTTTCTCTCTGTCCGTTTCGTGAAGGACTTCATCTCCCATTCGGTATCCTGTGTCTGACCTTCTATTTCCTCCACCTAGTTTCATTACCTTACATTTACTTGGGTCGAACTTTAGTAACTATTTGTTGGACCATTCCATCAGCCTATCTAGGTAATCTTGTAGCCTCATACGTCTTCCTCTGTCTTTATCCTCCTCATATTTCTTTGCATCATCAGCAAACATTGAGAGGAACGAGTCTATTCCCCTCTGGGAGATCATTTACATATATCAGAAACAGTATAGTTATGAACCTATACTTTTCCAGGTATCAAGGACTGATCCCTGCGGGACTCCACTGGTGGCGCCTCGCCACTCCGAGGCCTCACCCCTCACAGTGACTCTCTATCTTCCGTTGCTTAGGTACTCTCTTATCCAGTGGAGCATCTTCCCTTTCACTCCTGCCTGCATCTCCAGTTTGTGCACTAGTCTCTTGTGTGGTACTGTGTCAAAAGCTTTCTGGCAATCCAAAAATATGCAGTCTACCCAGCACTCTCTTTTCTGATTCTTGTTGCCTAGTCATAGAATTCAATTAATCCCGTGAGGCATGATTTGCTATCCCTGACCCCATGCTCATGTTGTGTTACAAAGTTCTTTCGCTCCAGATGTTCCACTAGCTTTCTTCGCACAATCGTCTCCATCATCTTGCATGGAATGCAAGTTAGTGACACTGGCCTGTTGTTCAGTGCCTCCCGTAAATCACCCTTCTTGAATATCGGGACTACATTAGCCGTCTTCCAAATTTTTGGCATTTCACCTGTTACCAGTGATTTTTATACACTATCGAGAGTGGCAGGCACAGTGCTTCTGCTCCTTCCTTTAGTATCCATGGCGATATTCCATCCAGGCCTATAGCCTTTGTCACATCCAACTCTAGTAGAAAGCTTCCTTACATCTCCACTGGTAATCACAAACTCATCTAATGGTTTCTGGTTAGATATTCCATCTCTTATCTGTGATACTTCCCCTCCCCCTCGTTTCCCCCTTGCTTCCCCTTCCCCCTTGCTTCCCCTTCCCCTTCCTTCTGCTTCCCCTTGCCCTCACACCAAGAGAATATGGGGCAAGAGGTCCAAATGAAGATACGTCAGGATTGTAAGGAGTACCACTTGAAGCCACATCAGGATATTTGAAACCGCATCCGAAGAGTACTGGGGGGTGGGCTAGAGTACCTCTTGGAGTACCACTGCTTCCTTTTATCCCTACGTCAATCCTACCATCCCCAACTCCTCCTCCTCCCTTCCGGCCAGGCCGGATGGAAAGTGGCCTGATGGCCCCGAGGTGCCGGCCCCCGCCCGCTGAGCCGACTTATGTGACAGATAAAACCTTGGAAAAGTATTTCTGAGAGTGAACTGTGGGACCCAGTGGTCCCAGCCAGCCACTATGGCCAGAGACGGTGGTCCCAGCCGACCACTATGGCCAGAGACGGTGGTCCCAGCCGACCACTATGGCCAGAGACGGTGGTCCCAGCCGACCACTATGGCCAGAGACGGTGGTCCCAGCCGACCACTATGGCCAGAGTCGGTGGTCCCAGCCGACCACTATGGCCAGAGACGGTGGTCCTAGCCGACCACTATGGCCAGAGACGGTGGTCCCAGCCGACCACTATGGCCAGAGACGGTGGTCCCAGCCGACCACTATGGCCAGAGACGGTGGTCCCAGCCGACCACTATGGCTAGAGTCGGTGGTCCCAGCCGACCACTATGGCCAGAGACGGTGGTCCTAGCCGACCACCATACTAGTGGTGGTAGGATCAGCCGACTATGATAGAGGCGGTGCATGGTCCCCTCTGGTCGCTGCTATATATAAGTCAGCATACTGACCTCAGAATGGAACACTCCTCTGTCCTTCGTTTTATTTTTTTCGGGGGGGGGGGGGGGGGGGGCGGTTCGACAGTACTCCCCTACTCAGTTGTGATTGCTGGGTGTAGCTTCAGCACTTTAGTCCCGCCTTTCAACTATCAGTCAATTGATGCTCAGGTTCCTAAGTGTTATGGTATCGACACCGTTGCTTGAGTTGGGAGTGGTAATTTCGGTGCCGTCAATGGACCTGCACTCTAACTCCAAGGTATTAGGTGATACGCGGACAACGCCATTTGTTGGCAGTGGTGTGGGGGTCGATGGAAAGCTCCGGTTTCATACCTCAGTTAGGAGGTGAGGTCAATGATGATGACCTCTAGTGGGTGGCGTAACGATATCAACGCCGTCTAAGTTATGCATGCAATCGCAATGTCAGTACCCCGGTGGAAGGGTGTTATCCTAAGGCCACCCAGTATACTGTCTGTTTAGCTAATGACGTTTTATGTTCACAGAGGTGACGTGAGGAGGTGATTGCGCTGAGGAAGGCAGTTCACCTTGGGCAGTCCTGAACTCATGACTTAGTCCTGTGAGAGGACAAAGTGGCTGCCGTCGGTGGTAGCAGTGTTAACTGCTGGATTTATGCAGTATTGTATGGACCGCATACCCGGGAATAAGCCAAGAAGAGTTACAAGACGTCAGTAGTGCATCTGTTGAGAAGTGCTGCTAGTGTGTTGTTAGAGACTTCTGCCAGGGTGTTTGCTACCCTTGTACATGATTATTTGAGACCCCTGTCATCATGTTGCTGAAGCCCTCTGCCAGCGTGTTTCTGTGTTTCTGGAGAGCAGATGTGAGGTATTGGGACACCGTGACGAGATGCTGTGTGGACTGGCCCATGTTGAGAAATGAGGAAGGTGAACTCACCGGTGATTGCCATTAAGTGTGGACGACGTGTACCTGGGCGTATATGTGAAGATAGTGGACTCACTTGGATTTGATGAACACTGCCGATCTATTGAGAGTCCTGAGTGAAAGCGACATAATGTAAATAGGTGTAGTATTACTTAGAGAACTAATATGTATATTGGTGAAGGCGATAATTTATTGGTGAAAGTGATAATATATTGAAGATGTGATTGCATATTGTTTATCCCCCCCTTTATTCCTTGCACGGTTATTTGCTACCACCAAATTCCTGAAAACGCACCATTGACTTGGGGTAAGACAAAAAAGAAGAGGTTATAAGACACGTTAACACAAAAGAACCCGGTTACTGGCCCAAACTGGCCGTAACACTAAGCCTATTAGTCTCTATCATATCTATGCTTGAAATTGTGTATGGAGTCTTCCTCCACCATGTCTTATGCTAATACATACCGTTTGTCCCTCAAAATGACCTATTTCATTGAGACAAGTTCTTTCTAACGTCTTTGTGGTTCGTTTTGGGTACTTGGTAAAGGGACCTGTGTCCCTTTGTTTATGTACTACTGGTGCTATATTATTTGTCATTATCTACCCGATCAATTCCCCTGAACATTTTGGTGGAGGTTATCAGGTCTCTCCCTAACACTTCTGTCTTCTAGTGATGTGAGATTTAATTTCAATAATTTATCCTCGTAGCTCATACCCCTCAGCTCGGGGACTAGTATGGCGGCACACTTCAGAAATGTCTCTAACTTCGTCTTGTGTTTCACTAGATATGGACTCCCACCCTGAAGCTGCTTACTCTAATATTGGTCTGAAATATGCGGTATTCAAGGTCCTGAAAAATTTCTTACACAAGTTTTTGAATGTAGTTCTTATGCTGGCCAAGGTAGCATATGCCATTGATGATACCCTTTTGACGTGAGCTTCAGCAGACAGGTCCAACACGATGTCAACTCCTAAATATTTCTCTCTCTTTCTGATCCTTCAAGGATTTCATCTCCGAAATGGTACCTTGCATCTGACCCTTATTACACCTAGTGCACTAGGCCACTAGGGCGCATAGTGGCTGAGTGGACAGCGCTCTTGATGCATAGATCTAGGGACCCGGGATCGCTCCCGGGGCCATGGCGGAAACAAATGGGCAAAGTTTCTTTCACCCTGATGCTCCTGTTACCTAGCAGTAAATAGGTAGCTGGGAATTAGACAGCTGCCACGGGCTGCTTCCTGTGTGTGTGTGTGTGTGTGAAAACAAATTAGTAGTTAGTAAAAGTTGAGAGGTGGGCCGAAAGAGCAGAGCTCAACCCCCGCAAGCACAACTAGGTGAATATACCTATTTTCATTACTTTACATTTGCTTGAGTTAAATACTAGTAACCATTTCTTGGACCATTCCTTCAGTGTGCCCAGGTCATCTTGTAGTCTCTCTTGCTGTCCTCCTCTGTCTCAATCTTCCTCATAATTTTAGCATCGTCAGCAAACACTAAGAAGAATGAGTCTGTTCTCTCTTTTAAAGATCATTAACATATATCAGAAACAGGATAGGTTCGAACACAGACCCTTGTGGGACTTGCCACAGGATTCTGTCGTTAGATGCTGACTGCATCTCACCTTTTTCAGGTCTTATGCCTGAGTGTAATTCTTATCTCTCAGGTAAGAACACCGGCCAATAGTTCAGTGCCTCTTGCCTGTCACACGTTTTGTATATTGTGATGATGTTAGCTGTCTTCCTACTTTCTGCTAGGTCTCCTGTTTCCAGTGACATTATACATCATAGTGAGTGGCATAGAAAGTGCTTCTATGCCCTCTTTTTATTATCCATAGTGAGATTCTATCAGGTCCAACAGCCTTTGTCACAACCAGTCAAGCAGATACCTCCTAATCTCATTTTTGGTAATCTCAAAATCTTCCAAAGCTGCCTGGTTTATTGCTTCTTCTCTTAGTTCAGAGACTTCTCATTGCTCTATTGTGAAGACCTCCTTGCATAGTCTTCACTCCTCTTTGTCATTCTCTGTGTACCTATAGGTTCCCGTTGTATTCCCTGTTACTTCACTGTTGTTTTCTTACTGATGTGGTTGTGGGGCAGTTTTGGTTTTGTCTTGGCTTTATTTGCTGCCATTTTCATATTGCCTCTCTTCAGTTATCTTTTCGCACTGAGTTACTAATTTCTGGCTGCTTGGTATCTCTCTTCCTCTCTGGTATTCTGTTGTATCTGCAGTTTCTCCATGTCTTTGTATTTAAGTGCCCTGCGTCCTTATATGCCTGATTAAACCACAGATTAATCTTTTGCTTTTCATTTCTTTCCTTTTGTGCTGTGATAAACTTGTATACTGCTTTCTGACACTTTTGGGTAATGTAATCTATCCTGTCTTGTACAAACTTTTCTCTGAGTTCTATTTCTCATGGTATGCCTATTTAGAATGTTCTCATCTCATCATGGTTTCCCATCAGTACACCAGCCTTTTATATTCTGGTCCTTCAGTAAGGTATTCCTACTTCCATCAGACGTGGAAATGTCTATACATAAAGGTCACTCATTCCTACGGGGGTTATTAGTTTGACTTCCCTTATGTCTGACTCATTCACGAAGGATATTAGGTCAAGTTTAGCTGGTCCATCATTTCCTCCCAATCTTGTAAGTACCTTGACATGTTGACTTGGAGAGTTTTTTGTTGCCATGATCAATAGTGTAGCTCTCATTTATATGTTCCTCCATCTGGGTCTCTGTTCTCTAAGTCTATCTTTCCAATGTTGAAGTCTACCATGATTAACTGTCTGGATCCATTCCTGGAAGCATCAGAGGATGTTGTCTGTATTATATTAATGGTAACCCACATTGTTTCTGTCATACTCCTGTCTGGGTCTCCTGTCATTTAGAGCGGGGGTTATATATTACCACCAACATTATTCTTGTTCCCCCTATTCTCATTAGCGTGTCTGTCTCTTTGTAAGTCTGTTCGAGCCTGTCTCTGAGGCCCAGTGTAAAGCAGAGGTAGAGCCTGGGTCACTACCTCCGCTGGTGTTAACAGTAACACGCAACTAAGGACATAAAATATATCTAATTATCTGCTTGACGTGATGGACAAAGCAGCAATATTTACCGTCCATGTGGTTCAGGTGGCCGTAAAAGGCGAACCCCGCATCCTGTAAGCGTTGTAAACTCGTTTATCGGCTTAAAGAACAAAGCAAATCGTGGTATAATATAGCGCGTTCATTGGTTCGAGCCCCGCTTTGATGTTCATTAGGCTCGCAGAATTGGCCAATACGAATTTAATGGCTTTGTGATGTGCCATAATATATATTTTATTTTCTGTTCGTGTGCTTGCATGTGGGTATTTACTATTTGTATTTTACTATTTGTGCCTGCAGAATCGCGCTATTGGCTCTTCGACCCCGACTTTCTAATCAATCATTTTTTCCTCTATTTTTTTCAAATATATGTATTTCTCTCTAACACACACACACACACATCCCCAGGAAGAAGCCCGTAGGAGCTGTCTGACTCCCAGGTACCTATTTACTGCTAGATGAACAGATGCATCATGATGAAAGAAACTCTGCCCATTTGTTTAGGCTTCTGGCGGGAATCGAACCCGGCCCATTAGAACTACGACCCCTCGCTCTATCCATGCAGCCGCAAGGCCCCACAATATAATATGCATGTGATGTAGTTTAGTTCCCTCCTGTTAGCTACTGTAGCAAGTGCATTATACCCACCGACGTGACGCTGTGTGTCTTGCTTCTAATGGTGAGAATAGGGACGTCTTCCACAACTTCCATCCATAACTGCAGCAGCTGTGAAACATGGTCCCCGAGGGCACCAGCTTCGGTGTTTCACCGATCTTTGTGTTAATTAAAATTTAGGAGCGTATTAGCGTCCTTTAACACAAACGAACTAATTCAACTATTCCCCCAATCTGTTTTAATGCGATATTACTCCTCTGTGATTTTGATGATTAATCAAAATGTTGACATTTATTTTGGTGGACAATAGTGATGAATCTGAGACCATTATATGGTAGACTTTTTAATTCGCTCAGTTTAGCCCCCCTCCCTCTCTGCGTGTTATCTACCTTCCTGTTACTATCTGTCTGTCTTTAACTGTCTGTCTATCGATCTGTCTGTCTGTTACCCTCTGTATATTCGTCTTTCTGTTACTGTGTTTATTCGCCTGTTTGCCTGTCTTCCTCATTATCCATCTCTCTCTCTCTCTCTCTCTCTCTCTCTCTCTCTCTCTCTCTCTCTCTCTCTCTCTCTCTCTCTCTCTCTCTCTCTCTCTCTCTCTCTCTCTCTCTCTCTCTCTCCCTCTCTCTCTCTCTCTCTCTCTCTCTCTCTCTCTCTCTCTCTCTCTCTCTCTCTCTCTCTCTCTCTCTCTCTCTCTCTCTCTCTCTCTCTCTCTCTCTCTCTCTCCCTCTCTCTCTCTCTCTCTCTCTCTCTCTCTCTCTCTCTCTCTCTCTCTCTCTCTCTCTCTCTCTCTCTCTCTCTCTCTCTCTCTCTCTCTCTCTCTCTCTCTCTCTCTCTCTCTCTCTCTCTCTCTCTCTCTCTCTCTCTCTCTCTCTCTCTCTCTCTCTCTCTCTCTCTCTCTCTCTCTCTCTCTCTCTCTCTCTCTCTCTCTCTCTCTCTCTCTCTCTCTCTCTCTCTCTCTCTCTCTCTCTCTCTCTCTCTCTCTCTCTCTCTCTCTCTCTCTCTCTCTCTCTCTCTCTCTCTCTCTCTCTCTCTCTCTCTCTCTCTCTCTCTCTCTCTCTCTCTCTCTCTCTCTCTCTCTCTCTTTCTCTCTCTCTTTCTCTCTCTCTGTCTCTGTCTCTGTCTCTCTCTCCTGCAAGACGAAGGCCCAGCCTGAAGACAGTCTCCCCTGTACACGGGCTGTGTGGTCCAGCTCACCAGTCCACAGGACCATCTCAGCTAGGAACGTCAAGGACCATCTCAGCTAGGAACCTCAAGGACCATCTCAGCTAGGAACCTCAAGGACCATCTCAGCTAGGAACCTCAAGGACCATCTCAGCTAGGAACCTCAAGGACCATCTCATGAACCCGGAGAACCACCTCAAGAACCATAAAGACCATCTCATGAATCATAATAACCCATTATAATAAATTAACAATTCACAAACCCCGAGGACCAGCTCACAAACGTCAAGGACTATCTAATGACCCTCAAAGGAGGAGCTCCCAAACCCCCAATGACCAGCGATGAAACCCGGAGGACCAGGTCACCAACCCCAGTGATCAGCATGGCCGGCCGGCGGCTAACAAACATTAGATTACGAAGGTCACGGAGAAGATCGATGAGCGTGACCGTGCCGGCAAGGAGCCCCTCGACCGTGTGCGTGGCGGCAATATGCTATACGCACCTAACTTATGACGGATGACTCTGGCTTTGTTGGCCAGGCGAAGGACAAGCAATTCCTCCTCACAGGTCTGACTGCCAGACTCTGATGAGGCCTGCAGGCAATATTCTGATTCATGGCTGCGGGCCCTTCATTACTTATACATTTTTGGAGGGACGATATGAGAGTAAAAAATGTCCCCGGCCAAGACTTCACCATCAGGCTGAGCCATATAATCTTGCCATCAAGCGGGTGACTGATGAAGCAACCTGTCCTTACACCCAAGGAAAAGCAATTTTGACACAATACGGAACATAGCGTCAACATTTTGATTATCTATTGAAATTCAGAGCTGCTGCACGCTACTGTCGCTTTCTGGGACAAATATCTCCCTCAATAGTTTAAGGGGAGTTTAATGGGTTCGTGCGCTTATAGTCAGATAAACCACTTCAGTTTTGGCGCTAGTTAAACCTTGCGAACAGCCCGGAGGAAGGTGGAGAGCCGCAGGCCGCCGACAATGGTCCACATCACAAAGGCCTGATGGAAAATGTAAGATAATTTTTCACAGGTGTTGTATCATGAGACACCAGGAAGTCTGTGGCGGTATTAGACACCAGGAAGTCTGAGACGGTATTAGACGCCAGGAAGTCTGTGGCGGTATTAGACACCAGGAAGTCTGAGGCGGTATTAGACGCCAGGAAGTCTGAGACGGTATTAGACACCAGGAAGTCTGTGGCGGTATTAGACACCAGGAAGTCTGAGGCGGTATTAGACACCAGGAAGTCTGAGGCGGTATTAGACACCAGGAAGTCTGTGGCGGTATTAGACGCCAGGAAGTCTGTGGCGGTATTAGACACCAGGAAGTCTGAGACGGTATTAGACGCCAGGAAGTCTGTGGCGGTATTAGACACCAGGAAGTCTGAGGCGGTATTAGACGCCAGGAAGTCTGAGACGGTATTAGACACCAGGAAGTCTGTGGCGGTATTAGACACCAGGAAGTCTGAGGCGGTATTAGACACCAGGAAGTCTGAGGCGGTATTAGACACCAGGAAGTCTGTGGCGGTATTAGACACCAGGAAGTCTGAGGTGGTATTAGACACCAGGAAGTCTGAGAAGGGTATTAGACACCAGGAAGTCTGAGGCGGTATTAGACGCCAGGAAGTCTGAGACGGTATTAGACACCAGGAAGTCTGTGGCGGTATTAGACACCAGGAAGTCTGAGAAGGGTATTAGACACCAGGAAGTCTGTGGCGGTATTAGACACCAGGAAGTCTGAGAAGGGCATTAGACTCCAGGAAATCTGAGGCGATATTAGACACCAGGAAGTCTTAGACGGTATTTGACACCAGGAAGTCTGAGAAGGGTATTAGACACGAGGAAGTCTCAGGCGGTATTAGACACCAGGAAGTCTTTGACTGTATTAGACACCAGGAAGTCTGAGAAGGGTATAAGACACAAAAATATTTTACCATTCTCCCAAACTTGCAAAATAAAAAGATGTGGAAACCGTTATTTTCAACGGGATTTTCGAAAATGATTAAAGTAATGACTAAATGTTAATTAAAAAGTACTGAGACTACCACTACTAGATGAGGTACCCGGCAATGCCCGGGTCGAACCGGTGACCGGGACGCCTCGAAATATTATTCGATTTGAGTTGATCTCAAGTCTGGTCAGGGTCCATCTTGAAAATATACATTCCCTAGTCCATCGTGGTTTACAAAGAAAAAATATAATAATAATTCAAGGACTCTGTGAACCACCTTCCACCGGCTTTGTGCCGGTGACGTTGGAAGTTGACTCAGACCCGGCCATGTTGATCACCTACCCTTCATTATTCACCATAAAAAGCTGAGAGAGGTTAACCCCAAGTGTCTGTCCAGCAACATTTGAAAAACGTTTTAATTGATAAATGTAAATACTATATCTAATGGTAAAAATAACCGCGGAAGTCTGCTTGGTGTCCTCGCTAAATATGGCTGGACCGTTGGTCTCCCCCACTGGACCAGACGATGGTCTCCACCACTGGACCAGACGATGGTCTCCACCACTGGACCAGACGATGGTCTCCCCCACTGGACCAGACGATGGTCTCCACCACTGGACCAGACGATGGTCTCCACCACTGGACCAGACGATGGTCTCCACCACTGGACCAGACGAAGGTCTCCACCACTGGACCAGACGCAGCTTCCACTCATCACCAGCTCGGATACACTGGACCTCAACGTATGAGTGACCCTTGTCAATATTAAGACATATATATATACCATCTCACAATGTCTTGATATATACCAAAATAACAAGCGTTGTAAACACTTAACAACATATTTGAACCTGAGTATACACGGATTTACACCGCAAAGACAACAAAAACAAATAACAAATTTACCCATCAGTTCCTGGCAGCGTTCTTAATTGTTTACAAACCCCACCCCCAAAAAATAATAAATAACTTCCACATATGTTGATGACATTGACACACACGTTTTATTAATCTCGCGGGAAGAAAACACCAGCCCACAATCTGAAGACACCTGGGACGAGTCGCTCCATTACTATGCAAGAGATTCCCAACGCCCCGGGGGCTATGGGAATACGAGTCAGGGCAGACTCCTGCCTGTCTGCTGGACCAACCTCGCAGGAGCCTCAGAGTCTTGCTGCCTCGTTCGCCACAGTCTGAAGGAACAGTTGCCTCAGCATCACCATCAAACGGTCTCAGGCGCGCTGAGCTTGGATGGTGTGATGAAGACAATTCTCCGGAGGCTGTGCTTCATCTTGGTAGAGTGGGAGAGGCATCATTCCAAGCTGATGTGAGACGGAGTAATGTCATCGGAAACGCGTGTGAGTGAGAGGTATAGAGAGAGAGAAGTGAGTCAGGAGACACTCCTCTCACACACTTTATTCAAAGAGAGAGAGACATAGAGACTGAGATACAGATAGAGAAAGAAAGAGATAAATATATGTGCAATTTATTTCTCATCTATCCATCTATATATCCAACTATCTATCTATCCGTCAATCCATCTATTTATCCGCCTATATATTCATCTATCCATTCATCTACCCATATATCCAATCATCCATTAATTTTTCCGTTCATCTACCCATCCATATATCTGTCTATGCCTCCATCTGTCTATCTATCCATCCACCCGTCTATCCGTCTGTCAAATCATTTTTATTCTATCTATTCTTCCATCTATCCATCTACCTTTCAATTTATCTATCAAAAAATCTATACATAAATCTACACATTCATCCATCTATACTTCCATCAACTATTCATCCACTTATATTTCCATCCATTTATCTGTTCATCTATCCATGTATATATTCATGAATCCATTCATCTGTATATCCATGTATCAACTCATCTCTATCCGCCTATCCATCCATCAATTGACTGTCTTCTATCTAACCCTCTATCTATCTATCCAGCCATCTATCTATTGTCTGTCTCTCTCTCTATATATATATTAATTTGTCTCTCTCTTATAGAAAATATAATTGTCTAATATGTGAGTGGACGCTAATGAGAGGAACTTAATAAGTCTCAAAATACTAAAAAACAATAGTGACCCGTTACTCTGATAACGAGCCATGACTTGAGATGCCTCTGGAGCTGGAGAAGAATCCCTTGTTTTATGTGAGTAAGGGAAAATTACCGACAGCAGGAAATTTCTGTTAATTTTCCCGAGATCATTGAATAATGATGCATATTACTATATGAAATCTTTTTTTTTAATAGTTTGTTTTGAAAATATTTAGCTGTTTATAAAGTAACAGAACCAAAAATCGTCGTGGGGATCCGAATGTGATCCTAGCACGTTGTATTCTGCAGACTGGCGACCAGCCTATGTTCATCCCGTACCCCAGACGAGTCCCCTCTGCTAATTTAGGTGATTCTAGGTGAAAGACAAACTGTCTGTATTAGGGGGGGGGGGGGTAGCAGGGATTGCCCCGTTATGTCAGTCTCTCTTCCTCTGAACATACATTCCCAGGAAGCATGGTAACCATGTTACTTTTAAATACCCTTCCTGATCCTTCCCCCCCCCCTCCCCTCGTCTGATTTGATATGGCTTGAAACAGCGTTCTAGTTGTTCCCAGACACGTGTCTTAACGCCCTCGGCTACGACGAGAGAAAAGCCATTTAACACAGAACTCCAACCAATTCACTTGGAGTGTCTGACGGCCCCAACTGGTGCCCAACCAGTGTTTTATGAATGACCCGCCTACACTCTGGCCTGCTGGTGATTGTGCTCTCACCCTTAATTACATCCTTCAGAACACAACTTCGAATAGACAAACACTTTCTCTTATGGTATAGATATATATTTTTTTAAGGTGGTTCCAAATGATAAAATTCTATGGGCTCGACTAATTACCTTCCTTGTTAATAATGTTACTAATTTCATGGGGATCTCCAGTGGAGCAGCCTACCTGTCTACGGAAGGAATGAGGCTGATCATGTCTGTCTTCTTTTGTAACTCCGTCCCTTCTTCGTCAGTTACACCCCCCCTCTCCCTCTCTTTCTCTCTCTCTCTCCCCCCCCCCCCTCTCTCTCTCTCTCTCCTTCTACTTCCCATCAAAACCTGAATAATTTATGGTGCAACATTTCGTGAAGGCAGGATGGGGAGAGTGCAGGTGCATACCCTGCATCTCAGGCTTAAAGCTGACTGTAGAGCTCCAGGTGTACCGGAGGCCGGTGTTCTGGTAATGAGTTAACGGCATGATGAATAAGGATACGTCGCCGTGTACGAAACAAACATTCATCACTTATATATTTGTGGCTCATGCACTCAGTAACTTTATATATATTGACTTGGAACTTTTGGAACTACTTGGAACTTTTTGTTCCAAGTAGCGAATCTTTAACAACAACAACAACGCCACCTGTTAGTCTTCCTGGTGGACCAAAACGAGATTTTCTGTATTTAAATTATTGCGGCATCGGAGTCCCATAGGCTTACAATTTATCTCTCGATAGTGATATAATTTATATACATACTTAAGGTGTAACAGACGGTACATGGGATTGCCTGTCTTCTCACTACTCTGTCTCTGTCTGTGTGTGTGTCTCTCTCTCTTTAAACTAAGATTAAAGATCATTCGGGCTGTCGATTGAAGTATCGAGCGCAACTGCAAGTATGAGCTGTTATCCTACATCAGCTCATCTGAAGCCTGCTCCTAGAGACTCGTTTATTTCATGAAAATGTTAATTGAAACTAATTAATCATCAATAATGAACAGGTACCTGGTGAAACTGCATGGAAGAGTTGTAATCTTGCCTCAGCTCAGTTGAAACCTACTCCTAGGAACCCATTTATTTCATGAGTTTATTATATGCATCATTAGGAATAAACTTTATTTAACTCTGAGTAATAATCATATAAGAAATAGGATGGGCCTGAAGCCAACTTTATGCCCGAGCCTTAATGTAATCAGTTGACCAGCTGATCTCCCTTGTGACCCGCTGAGCAAACAAGTTGCAGATGCGAGTCAGCCTAGGAATGAATGAACGCCGCTGGAGTGATGTTCTTGAAAAAAAGCAGTTCCAGCACGAGGGTGTTGAAGGTTGAGAGCCTACTGTTGCGGGTGCCAACTGCTGGTTGTCCACGATGTTGTGCCCCTTACGGAAGTTTGAGAATGTTGTGGGGAAACTCCAGGCAGCTATTCTCTTTTTTAAATTGACTTTAATAAGATAAAGTTCTGTCTTATTTATTTTCTTAGTAAGTAAGAATTAATTGAGTGAACTGTATGTACTTGATTAAACTGCCTGAAATTATCTCACACACTGTTGGGGGGACAATTTGTAGCTTAAACCACTTTGAGGTGGCTCCTTCTTAAACTACCAATTGTTTACCCTTTATTATAAATATCATACCACATATGGTGGTCCACTTTATTATTATCATACCACATATGGTGGTCTAATCTACTAGTAATAATTACTAATTATGAATACTAATACTACTATAACAAAAGAGGGCTTAGCTGTTCCTGTAGTAGGGGCCTGCTAAGGCTGTGTAATGTAGTATCAAGATGGGTGTGGCCCTGTGCCTCTTTGTGCCACGTAATGGCGGTCGTGAAGCTACAAGCTCTGGCATCCAGCTAGGTACATTATGTGTAAAGTTCAACTGTCTGCTTAGCATCTTGCACCCCAAAACACAATTTACCTGCATGGGATACAAGGAATTAATAACAGTTCCCTAAATATATCTATTACAGGTGTGACATGGTATATGAGGGTGTAATCTGGGGTACACGTACTTCGTTGTTGTTTTATTCCTACATCGTGACCGCTTCTACCCATTGACTCAAAAATGTGCACATAATTGATATACAATACTTGGCAAGACGGATACGGTCGTTGCTGTGATAGTTGTGGTGTTGTCGTGGTAGTTTTCTTGGAGCAGAGTAAGTCTACTCCAAGGTGACTAATATCACAACACGTGAGCACCCATTGTTTGTTGTGGTCAAGGGTGTGAGAGTGACGCTCTATGTGGGGCCGACGCCCTAAGGGCCTGGTTCCACTTCTCAAGTAATTTACATTAACAAGGGAATCAAACTATATTTTGGTGTTAGTAATTTTATTCAGTCTTGTTGATTACTTTTTTGTTAAATTTAAATACAAGACTGTTGTATAAACAATATTAGAACATTGTAATTATACGTGTTGTCTATGACGTCACGGGATCTCCCCATTTCTTTCCTGAAGGGAAAACGAAAAAGGGGATACTATGTTATGTGTGTGTGTCGGTTTCCGACAAATGTTGGTCTTGTACATAACAGTAAGACCACCAACGTCACGACGGTGTTGCAGGCTCTGATGTTCAGACCGTTCCCACCAGACTTGGTCAAGACTAGAGATAAGCCTTCCTTGCACGGCTCTCCACTTTGTCCAAAAGTTAGATGAATGATGGGGGGGGGGGGGGGGGGCAAGCAATCCATGAGAGGGCTGTGTCACGTCCTTCTTGTTGGTGTTGTTAATCTGTCACGGCCTCGCCCTTAATATCCTGTCATGTGTTTGGCTGTACCTCCCTAGGCTAATACTCTGGCCATATGGTTAGCTGCACTTGTCTGTCTAAGGATGTATGATGTTAGTCTGCTGGTGAAGCCCAGAGAAGTCCCCAAAGGAACATAGAAACATATAGGTCGAGTGACGCAAATATATTTTTACAAATAAATAACTTGCAACAGGGTAAATTATTCAGGGGAAACTCTCCATATCCTTCATGTACATTCGTGGAAAAGTAATCCCTTACCTCCAGTTATGACTGAATTAGATATACAATAGCCTGAAGTTAATCTCATTAAAACCCTTAAATAAGTAAGGCTGTGGGTTCAGATAAGATTAGCTCAAGATTATTGGGTAACTGTGCTGACCTGTTGACTCAAACTCTCCCACGCCTCTACCAACTCTCTCTAGCTCAAGGAATTTGACCCTCTCTATGGAAGATATCAGAACTTGTTCCAGTACACAAAATGTAGAACTATTCATTAGTCGGTGACTACAGACAAGTGTCACTGCTTTCAATTACTGGTAGAACTCTTGAGACATTTATCACTGCAAATTATATAATTTTTTTAACCATCATTGGCTACTTTGTGATCAGCAATAAAGTTTTAGAATAGGCCAATCTGCTGCTGATCTCACTGGATGAGTCCAAGATCAGCTTTGTTGCTCTGGACAGAACATGTGTCTCTGATCGAGTCTGGCACTCTGGATTAGAAGCCAAGCTTCAAGCACTTGGTATCTCGGGCCCCATTTTACAGCTTAAAAGGGACTATCTTCAAGAAAGGACTCAAAGAGTATTTCTTAATGGAGCAGAATCCGAAAGCCATTCAGTTGGTGCTAGTTCATTCCACGACACACTACCACCTGGTAGTGTGTCGTGGAATGTCTATATCAATGATCATTCATTGAAGCTTAAGTCTGTGCTGACGAAAAATGCCAACGTCTTCAAGAGTCATTAATTACAAACTTTCAGCAATTTCTACCTGGGGAAGGAGAAGGCAAGTCACATTTGCGACTGAGAAAACACAGGCGATGGTGATAACTAGACAGCATATTATAAATCTTACAGGAATTATTAATCTTTCCTGCCTCTACTCTTCACGGACGCCGTCTTGTTGACGCGGCTTTGATACCCAACATGAAGCTTAGTCCTGGCTATGTTTCTGTTGACTCTTCTCTTTCACAGTATATACTCAAATGCTCTAGCTTTTCTAAGAAACGTGACCTGACCTAATCCTACCGCCCCCCTTTTTCTTACCCTACTTTTATTCTTACATGTCCAACTCTTACTTCATCCCAAAAATTATTACACTAATCCCATTCATACCATTTATCATATTCTTACCTCCTACCTTCTTCACTTGTTCGCCTTACTGTTACCTTCTTCAAGAATTTACTTTGTTCTCTTACCTGCACCTCACCTCATTCTCTTTATTTCTCATGCCTTCCTCTCTCTCCCATCACACACAACGTGATAATGGTCCAGGACGGACCGAAACGTCGTCGTTACATTGTCTTCTTGTGTGTGGTCTGGTCATGTCTTAAGTCACGTTAATGTGACTCATCGTCTGCATATGTTTTCTCTATGAGTCAAACTGAAGATGTTCCCCTCTACTTATGAACCAAACTGTAGATGTTCCGTTTACAGAATCATAAGGAGCTCCTTGTGTCAAGAGGTTGGCTATCAGCCAGTCTTGACAACACACAAACCAACGACTGGTTCATGAGAGAAAACGGTCGTCAGGATTGTGGAGTATAACAGCATTACATAACAGTAACATGGAGACACGAGCGTGACAAACGTTACTGCCCTTCACCTTCCTCTCAGCCAGCAAGGGAGCCGGTCGGCCGAGCGGACAGCACACTGGATTTGTGATCCTGGGTTCGATCCCAGGCGCCGGCGAGAAACAATGGGCAGAGTTTCTTTCACCCTATGCCCCTGTTACCTAGCAGTAAAATAGGTACCTGGGTGTTAGTCAGCTGTCACGGGCTGCTTCCTGGGGGTGGAGGCCTGGTCGAGGGCCGGGCCGCGGGGACACTAAAAAGCCCCGAAATCATCTCAAGATAACCTCAAGATAGCATGGTAATGTCGATGTCGTGATGGAAGTAAGAAACAGAATGACTATAAATGATAATTTTTATTATCACATTTCATAAAAAAAACATAAATGTAGTGAACCAAACAATAGGAAAATTATAATTCTGCAAAATAATATTAATACAAATTAAATGTATAATATAACAATAAAAATACTAATACTAATAATGAAAATCATAATTATAATATAGTAAAGTAATATTGGCAGAGTTATCATAGAAATTACAATGTGCCTTTACGAGTAAAAAAAAAAAATTGCTGCAATTTGAACAGCAGGTTTTCAAATGCAAAGCGGGAATAATTCACATAATTCACTTTGTGCAACAGATCCGGCAAAGCTTTCATCGTGGCAGTGACAACACTGTACACACACACATACACTCACACACCCCTCCCCACTCCCCCCTACCACCCGCCCCCCTAAAACCCAGGAAAGCCTACCCATAATATATTTTGACTGATGTTCCTTAATGGCTACGCTAGAAGTTGTCACCCAAAATATGCTAAATTTTGGAACACATTTGGCAACCATTACAAATGTTGTCCAAATGTATGACACAAACAATCGTAGTGTTAAAAAAAAGTATGGAATCCCTGTACTGCTGCACGAACCGTAAGGAACAAGTGTAGTTCTAATTTGTTTTCATCTTTATTTAATAAAATAAATATAAATCATATATACATAATTTTTACAAAGCAATACTACATTACATATACAGTAGTATAATTCTGACAAATTTCAAAGCCAACTAGACATGTTAAAAAATTATGACTGTGTTATAAATTTAATATTTCAAAAACAGCTGCAGTTCCCATACGATATATCAAATCCTCGATTTATAAAACGATCGCATCATGAACTTAAATGTGGTTCTCGCGGCTAAAAAGTTTGACTTAAACTAAATTCACTCAGAAAATCTTTTCAACACGAACTGCATGGATTTTAAAACCTGGCTTTTCTCTTTCAGTGATTCATAGGACAAGTACATTATAGCGCTGTGTGGTGATATGTGAGCTGTCGCCTTCCTTGTGAGTTAGTGTAGGGGCTCCCACCACCATCTGTCTGCTGGCTCTCACAACCATCTGTCTGCTGGCTCTCACGCCACTATCTGTCTGCTGGCTCTCACGACCCCATCTGTCTGCTGGCTCTCACGCCACTATCTGTCTGCTGGCTCTCACGACCCCATCTGTCTGCTGGCTCTCACGACCCCATCTGTCTGCTGGCTCTCACGCCACTATCTGTCTGCTGGCTCTCACGCCTCCATCTGTCTGCTGGCTCTCACGCCACTATCTGTCTGCTGGCTCTCACGCCTCCCTCTGTCTGCTGGCTCTCACGCCACCATCTGCCTGCTGGCTCTCACGCCATTATCTGTCTGCTGGCTCTCACGCCACCATCTGTCTGCTGGCTTTCACGCTACCATCTGTCTGCTAGCTCTCACGCCACCATCTGTCTGCTGGCTCTCACCCCACCATCTGTCTGCTGGCTTGCTCTCACGACCCCATCTGTCTGCTGGCTCTCACGCCACTATCTGTCTGCTGGCTCTCACGCCTCCATCTGTCTGCTGGCTCTCACGCTACTATCTGTCTGCTGGCTCTCACGCCTCCATCTGTCTGCTGGCTCTCACGCCACCATCTATCTGCTTTCTCTCACGCCATTATCTGTCTGCTGGCTCTCACGCCACCATCTGTCTGCTGGCTCTCACGCTACCATCTGTCTGCTAGCTCTCACGCCACCATCTGTCTGCTGGCTCTCACGCCACCATCTGTCTGCTGGCTCTCACGTCTCCATCTGTCTGCTGGCTCTCACGCCACTATCTATCTGCTGGCTCTCACGCCACTATCTGTCTGCTGGCTCTCACGCCACCATCTGTCTGCTGGCTCTCACGCTACCATCTGTCTGCTGGCTCTCACAACCATCTGTCTGCTGGCTCTCACGCCACTATCTGTCTGCTGGCTCTCACGACCCCATCTGTCTGCTGGCTCTCACGCTACTATCTGTCTGCTGGCTCTCACGACCCCATCTGTCTGCTGGCTCTCACGACCCCATCTGTCTGCTGGCTCTCACGCCACTATCTGTCTGCTGGCTCTCACGCCTCCATCTGTCTGCTGGCTCTCACGCCACTATCTGTCTGCTGGCTCTCACGCCTCCATCTGTCTGCTGGCTCTCACGCCACCATCTGCCTGCTGGCTCTCACGCCATTATCTGTCTGCTGGCTCTCACGCCACCATCTGTCTGCTGGCTCTCACGCTACCATCTGTCTGCTAGCTCTCACGCCACCATCTGTCTGCTGGCTCTCACCCCACCATCTGTCTGCTGGCTTGCTCTCACGACCCCATCTGTCTGCTGGCTCTCACGCCACTATCTGTCTGCTGGCTCTCACGCCTCCATCTGTCTGCTGGCTCTCACGCTACTATCTGTCTGCTGGCTCTCACGCCTCCATCTGTCTGCTGGCTCTCACGCCACCATCTATCTGCTTTCTCTCACGCCATTATCTGTCTGCTGGCTCTCACGCCACCATCTGTCTGCTGGCTCTCACGCTACCATCTGTCTGCTAGCTCTCACGCCACCATCTGTCTGCTGGCTCTCACGCCACCATCTGTCTGCTGGCTCTCACGTCTCCATCTGTCTGCTGGCTCTCACGCCACTATCTATCTGCTGGCTCTCACGCCACCATCTGTCTGCTGGCTCTCACGCCACCATCTGTCTGCTGGCTCTCACGCTACCATCTGTCTGCTGGCTCTCACGCCACCATATGTCTGCTGGCTCTCACAACTCCATCTGTCTGCTGGCTCTCACGCCACCATATGTCTGCTGGCTCTCACGCCTCCATTTGTCTGCTGGCTCTCACGTCTCCATCTGCCTGCAGGCTCCCACACCACCATCTGTCTGCGGGCTCTCACGCCACCATCTGTCTGCTGGCTCTCACGCCACCATCTGTTTGCTGGCTCTCACGACCATCTGTCTGCTGGCTCTCACGACCATCTGTCTGCGGGCTCTCACGCCTCCATCTGTCTGCTTTTGAGTGTAATACTGACTCATTGTGCACGCACCTGGCATGCACACATACACGCATCACAGGGCTCCGCGGCTGAGCAGACAGCGCTCGGGGGTCGTAGTCCTAAGGTACCGGGTTCGATTCCCGGCCTAGATAGAAATAAATGGGCAGGGTTTCTTTCACCTGATTCCTCCCTCTTCATCTATCAGTGAATAGGTGCTAGGGAGTTAGACAGCTGCTACGGTGTAACACGGGGAAGGGGGGTTCTCGATTGATCTTTCCTGCCTTTTTCTCTCCCTCTACCCGTATTCTTACTTTAGTTCTCTATACCCCGGGACCCCAAAACTTTCACTTGAGCCGACCCCACGCCACGTGGTCTCAAGACGATACCGACTTGAGATTCTACAACCCGTATGAAGTGGACTAGGCTTCTAGCAAAACCCTAGGGTCGCCTTTACGCTGCCACCACCAGACCTTTGCAACACCGAGCAACGATCGAGGTCTGGATCGATCATGCTAATCAATAACTTTGGGGCTTGATCCCCACTAGTAACATATACCCTTGGGTCTTACTCGTGGAATTAAAAATCAATGGGAATGATGAATTCAGATTCGATGTTAGAATCGGCGCCCAATTCAACTCGGCCTTGTAGGGACCACATGACAAGGACAAATTCACTTACATATAACAAACACATGGAAGTTAATAAAAAGACAAATTACTAACTAATTAATTTATTCAAAATCTAAAACAAAATCTAAAGAGGAACACTCCCTATCAATTTAACACTCCCTACTTGGCAATGAATTGGCTATCCCTATAAATAACCATAGCAACTATACCTCTATGTTGACCAGCTTGGGTAGAGTGCTGGTCTTGGGGGAGAGGTGAGATGGTTGACCTCCCCCAGTTGATCTCGATCCCACACTAATCTCTCCTCGTCTGGTCTTCCCCAGACTAGAACATTGTATCCTTCCGCATAGTCTAAGTTTTACCAAGTTACTAGCAAGGTTTAAGTTTAACAACTAACCTCTATTGCACTGAATTGATCCAGATTGGTTGATTTATTTTAACTGAAGTTAAATTACACAAGCATCTTAAGGAAGGGCTTTTCCCGATCCCAAAATGGCTATATGACCTTTGAGAATTACTGAATGTGGAAACTGTTGACCTATGACCGCCAGGTCACTCCGCAATAAAGAGTAGTCCTGATTCGTGACGTCACTGATGGTGACTTAACTCAATATCCTAATAATTAGAATACTCTTGATATTATAAACAGTAATATTATACAATACAATTTGAATGCAAAATGAATGAAGGCTAATTTCTCTAAATAAGTGAATACTATAGAATGGTTCATTATACGAAACTATGAACAAAGACGTCAGCCATTTTGTGACTCAGACTTGCTAATCCCCAGAGGAATGCGCGTTGTGAGGTCAGGTCCCTACACGACTTCTGGAACCTTCTGGATAATTCTTACAAGCCTAGTTTTTGTTACAACGGGCTGCTTCCTGGGAGTGGGGATGTGAGAGAGAAATATATGTAGTGGATATGATATAGAAAAATAGGTTGGGAATTAATACATTACATAACAAACGGGTAGAAAGGCGGGGTCCAAGAGCTAACACCTCAGTCCTGCAGGCATCAATAGTAAATAGACACACACACACACACACACACCGGCGTTATTAGATGACTGTGTACCACCGAGAACTCTTTAACAAGGATATTAAAAGAAACTGCACAGGGCCTCAGTGTACCTTCAGTACTGATATATAATTATTTAAGTAATTTATTTAATGATTAGTTAAATGATGGCAGTTAGTCTAAAGTTATGGCAATGGGACTAGATGACAGGAAACCAAAGGGAGAGTACATAATGAAGGGGAACTACCTGCCTGTGATGATTTTAGAAAGAGACCTGGGAGTGGACGTAACACCAAATCTATTTCCTGCAGCACATTTAAATCGGATAATGACAGCAGCGTACTCTACACTGGCATCATCATTAGAATATCATTCAGAAACCTAAGTAAGGAGGTATTTAAAGCGCTTTACACTGCCTATGCGAGGCCAGAGTATGCCGCCCCATCATGGAATTCCCCACCTGAAGAAACACATAAGGAAACTGGAAAAGGTTCAGAAATTTGCAAAAAGGCTTATCCCAGAGATACGAGAGAAGAGGTATGAAGAGCGCCTGAAGAAACTGAACCTCGCGACGCTAGAAAAAAGGAGGAAGCGTTGAGATATGATACAAATATAAAGTACTTGGGGGGATTGACAGAGGTGAAAATAGACGAAATATTCACACTGGATATCAACAGAACAAGGGGACATGGGTGGAGAATCTCAGCCGAGTCACAGAGATGTTAAAATATTTTCTTTTAGCGTGAGAGAAGTGTAAAAATGGAATGATTAAGGAGCAGGTGTTGGAAGCAAATACTTTTCATAATTTTACACCTACATATGACAGGAGTCATTGCTTTAAACAACCTGACGCTAGAACGGCGGGATCCAATAGCCAATGCCACACACACACGCACACACACACAACATGTAAACAACAAGAACAAAGCAACAATAACACTAACAACAACAGAAACAACAAGAATTGAACAACAGTAACAACAATAATTAACCACCACCAACAACAACAACATGAACAACAACAACAGCCCCCGGCCATAACAAACACACAACACCGCCGCTGCCACAAACAAAACAGCGAACATAAACTATTACTTTTAGTTGCACCAAACTGCAAAATGTGGCGAGCATTGTTTTGTTCACGGCCCTGAGGCTACCAGTCTCTTTCACTGTAACCAGTGTGGTTCACTGTAACCATTGTGGTTCACAGTATCCAGTGTGGTTCACTCTAACCAGTGTGGCTCACTGTATCAGTGTGGTTCACTGTAACCAGTGTGGTTCACTGTAACCAGTGTGGTTCACTCTAACCAGTGTGGCTCACTGTATCAGTGTGGTTCACTGTAACCAGTGTGGTTCACTGTAACCAGTGTGGTTCACTCTAACCAGTGTGGCTCACTGTATCAGTGTGGTTCACTGTAACCAGTGTGGTTCACTGTAACCAGTGTGGTTCACTGTAACCAGTGTGGTTCACTGTAACCAGTGTGGTTCACTGTAACCAGTGTGGTTCACTGTAACCAGTGTGGTTCACTGTAACCAGTGTGGTTCACTGTAACCAGTATGGTTCACTGTAACCAGTGTGGTTCACTGTAACCAGTGTGGTTCACTGTAACCAGTGTGGTTCACTGTAACCAGTGTGGTTCACTGTAACCAGTATGGTTCACTGTAACCAGTGTGGTTCACTGTAACCAGTGTGGTTCACTGTAACCAGTGTGGTTCACCGTAACCAGTGTGGTTCACTGTAACCAGTATGGTTCACTGTAACCAGTGTGGTTCACTGTAACCAGTGTGGTTCATTGTAACGAGTCTGCTTCACTGTATCCACTGTGGCTCACTGTAACCAGTGTGGTTTACTGTAACGAGACTGGTTCACAATAACGAGACTGGTTCACAGTAACAAGACTGGTTCACAGTAACAAGACTGGTTCACAGTAACAAGACTGGTTCACAATAACGAGACTGGTTCACAGTAACAAGACTGGTTTACAGTAACGAGACTGGTTCACAATAACGAGACTGGTTCACAGTAACGAGACTGGTTCACAATAACGAGACTGGTTCACAGTAACGAGACTGGTTCACAATAACGAGACTGGTTCACAGTAATGAGACTGGTTCACAATAACGAGTGCGTTGAGAGTAACGGAGGCAGCCACTGCAGGAGGGAGGACAATGCCACTAACATACTCCGTTGTTTACTAACACGACCACAACACGTGCCTCCGGTGTTTACTAGCACGACCACAACACGTGCCTCCGGTGGTTACTAACACGACCACAACACGTGCCTCCGGTGTTTACTAGCACGACCACAACACGTGCCTCCGATGTTTACTAACACGACCACAACACGTGCCTCCGGTGTTTACTAACACGACCACAACACGTGCCTCCGGTGTTTACTAACACCACCACAACACGTGCCTCCGGTGTTTACTAACACCACCACAACACGTGCCTCCGGTGTTTACTAACACGACCACAACACGTGCGCTCAACAACACAAAAACAATAAGGAGAGTCTTGAATGAAGATAATTAGGACTGTACTATTATTAAATATTATTATATTGGAGATCATTACAATATAATTACACTTTAAGGACCTTGACTGACAGTGTTGGTCCGTGAACTCCCATGGGGGGTGTACTTCCCATAAGGGGTGTACTTTCCATTAGAGGTGTACTTCCCATAGGGGGGTGTACTTCCCATAGGGGGTGTACTTTCCATGGGAGGTGTACTTCCCATAGGGGGGTGTACTTTCCATGGGAGGAGGGTGTACTTCCACTGGAGGGTCTACTTTGAGTGGGGGAGTGTACTTTCTTTACACTTGCACCTGCACTCAGACAATTATTTTCGCTTTCATTTGCACTTTTATCCATACTCTCATGTTCACGTTTACCTATATATTCATTTTCATCTTCGCCTTCACCTTCACTTACACTTTCACGTTCATTCGTAAATTCACCGGTAATGTTATCTTCCTATGTACTCTCACCTTCACATGTTCCTTCAAAACATATTCATATGGTGTTTAAACTTCACTTTCCCCTACGTCACCTTCACCTGCACCTTTCCCTGCTCCTTCACCTTCACGTCTATCTGCGGTGTTTTACCCAATAAATATTACGAAAAAAAACGAGCATAAACTCCCAGAAACTTTGGAGCACGAAATATCAACTTCCAGGAAAATTAAACTCTCTCCATTAAATTTTCGGAGGAAAAGGCAGATACAATTTAATTTTTGTCATTTATGTGCACCATTGTCCCTGTGATTATCATGCCCCTGTGTCGGCCTTTTTAATCCGCTCAAAAATTAAAAAAATGTATTAATATAACATAAATATTTAATTGTATAGTTATCCCGTTTCCCTCTGTGGTTGAGGCCGGGAGGCTCGGCCAGGTGAAGGGTAATATAGGTTAGGAAGGTGGGAGGTAATGGTAGGATAAGGATGTCACTCGCCTGTGTAGCGTATTAGCATTATATTCATCATCACAGATTAACAAACTCCACCACACTCCGGTAGTTATCCACAGTGGTATCTCACAGGTGTGTCAGTGCTGCTGCTGCACACGCACAGGCGCACACGCACGCACACATACGCACGCGCACACACACACACAGTTACAAGTGGAGTACCACAAGGATCGGTGCTAGGACCAATTCTATTTTTTGTATATGTTAATGGCATGTTTACAGGCGTAGAGTCCTACATGTCGATGTTTGCGGATGACGCAAAGTTGATGAGAAGAGTTGTGACAGATGAGGATTGCAGGATCCTCCAAGAGGAATTGAACAGGTTACAGAGATGGTCAGAGAAATAGCTACTGGAATTCAACACGAGCAAATGTAAAGTTATGGAAATGGGACTAGGAGATAGGAGACCAAAGGGACAGTACACAATGAAGGGGAACAGCCTACCTGTGACGACGCGCGAAAGAGACCTGGGGATGGACGTAACTCTTAATCTATCTCCTGAGGCACATATAAAGAGGATAACGACAGCAGCGTACTCTACACTGGCAAAAGTTAGAACATCATTCAGAAACCTAAGTAAGGAGGCATTTAGGGCGCTTTATACTGCCTACGTGAGGCCAGTATTAGAGTATGCCGCCTCATCATGGAGTCCCCATCTGAAGAAGCATATAATGAAACTGGAAAAGGTTCAGAGGTTTGCAACGAGACTCGTCCCAGAGCTACGAGGTATGGGGTATAAGGAGCGCCTGAGGGAACTGTGCCTTACGACACTAGAAAGAAGAAGGGAGAGGGGGGCATGATAGGAACATAAAAAAAAAAATACTCAGAGGGATTGACAGAGTGGACATAGACGAAATGTTCACACGGAATAGTAACAGAACGAGGGGACATGGATCACTGGCGAGGCTCTTCCGTTTCAACCAAGCCCTATCCCACATCAAGCTCCACCTGTACAGAATGATCATAAGGCCTAGCTTGGAATACCCTTACGTTCCCCTGAACCTCACCAACAAATCCAACATGCTGAAGATCCAACGAGTACAAAACAAAGCACTTCGCTTTGCAGAGGGCCTGACTCTGAGGGACAGGGTAAGAACTGACCAAATCCATGAGACGCTCAACATGAAGCCAATGAACATTAGACTCAGCTACGTGGCCAGAAGACAGCTGTACCGTATGAAGAACATGTATGTCCCAGACCCCGAAGATCCCTTCGTAGCAGAAAACACCACCAGCGACTACGAGATCCACGAACCACCACACAAAACCAGAAGAATCACTCTCCAACAAAAAGTGATCAGACACATCCATGATGAGGCCTTCCCAAGCCCTCAAATACTAAGCGGCCTGCCAGACGACCCAGATGAGTGGCCCATCCCAGACCCGATCTACACCAAGTGAAGAATAAAGAAAAAAAATAAAAGAAAAAATATATAAAACACCTACAAAAAAAAATATAAAACCAAAAAACCATTTGTCGTGGCATCAGAAGTGTAACTACCCTGATGTTTCTAAGATTAGCCTCCTTCAGCCAACTCCATCGGCTCTAGTGCTTTAGAACACCAACAAGGTCACAAACACTAGCCCCCCCAGCCAATGTACTGACAACCCAACATAACACATACGCAAACAAACAACACATACAAAAATGTCAACCCATGGTGGACAGGCCACCGAACTTTCAAACCTCCTCTCTCTCTACACCCGCATCCTCTTCCTGAATTTCATCTCCCCATCCCTCTACCTCCCCCATCCTTTCCATTCCCTATGGACATCAAAGCGAAAAAAGGGGACATGGATGGAAGCTTGAAACTCAGATGAGTCACAGAGATGTTAGGAAGTTTTCTTTTAGCGTGAGAGTAGTGGGAAAATGGAATGCACTTCAGGAACAGGTTGTGGAAGCAAATACTATTCATAATTTTAAAACCAGGTATGATAGGGAAATGGGACAGGAGTCATTGCTGTAAACAACCGATGCTCGGAAGGCAGGATCCAAGAGTCAATGCTCGATCCTGCAGACACAACTAGGTGAGTACACACACATATACACGTACACATCAGCAAACATTGAGAGGAACGATTCTATTTCCTCTGGCAGATCATTTACATATATCATAAACAGTACAGGTCCAAGGACTGAACCCTGTGGGACTCCACTGGTGACTCCTCGCCACTCACCCTTCGCAGTGACTATAGCTGTCTCCTGTTGTTTAGGTACCCCCTTATCCAATGGAGTACGTTCGCTTTTACTCCTGCCTGCATCTCCAGCTTGTTCACTAGTCTAGTGAAAGTCTTCGACACAGTATGGGATACTGTGTCTAAGGCTTTCTGGCAATCCAAAAAATGCAGTCTGCAATATCATTTTCTTTCTTGCCTGATTTTTGTCGCCTGGCCATAGAATTCAATTAATTTTGTGAAGCATGACTTGCCATCCCTGAACCCATGCTGATGATATGTTGCAAAGTTCTTTCGCTCCAGATAGCCTACTAGTTTTTTTTGCACAATCTTCTCCATCTATCATGGTAGGTAAGTTAGGGACACTAGCCTGTAGTTCAGTGTCAGCTGTCTGTCACCCTTCTTGTAAATCGGGATTACATTGCCATCTTCCAAATTTTTGGCAGTTCTCCAGTTACCAGTGATTTTTTATATAAAAATTAAGTGGCAGGCACAGTACTTCTGCTAGTTCATTTAGTATCCATGGTGAGAGTTCGTCTGGGCCTATAGCCTTTGTCACATCCAAGTCAAGCAAATACTTCCTTACCTCCCCACTTGTAATCTCAAAATCCTATAGTGGTGTTTGGTTAGATATTCCTTCTCTTATCTTTGAACTTCTCTTTGCTCTAATGTAAAGACCTGGAATTTCTTATTGAGTTCTTCACACACTTCCTTCTCATTTAAAGTGTACCTGTCTGCCTCTGTTCTTAGATTCATTACCTATTCCTTCACTGTTTTCTTTCCTTTTGATGTGGCTGTGTAGACATTTAGGGTCTTTGCCTTACTTGCTATGTCATTATCGTACTCTTTCTGCCTCTTTTCTCACCCTGAGGTAGTCATTTCAGCCTCTCTGGTATCTTTCTTTGCTCTCTAGTGTCTTGGTATTTCACCATGCCCTTGTGCTTAGTTGCTTTGCTCCCTTACATGCCTCATTGTACCATGGGTTCTTCTGTTGCTTAGAATTTTTCTATTCTGGGCCGGGATAAACTTGTCTCCAGCTTCCTGTCACTTCTGGGTGATGTAGTCCATCATACCTTGTACAGTCTTATCTCTGAGTTATGTTTTCTCACGGTGTTTCCCGTGTGTGTGTGTGTGTGTACTCACCTAGTTGTGTTTGCGGGGGTTGAGCTCTGGCTCTTTGGTCCCGCCTCTCAACCGTCAATCAACAGGTGTACAGATTCCTGAGCTTATTGGGTTCTATCATATCTACACTTGAAACTGTGTATGGAGAGCCTCCACCACATCACCTCCTAATGCATTCCATTTGTCAACCACTCTGACACTAAAAAAGTTCTTTCTAATATCTCTGTGGCTCATTTGGGCGCTCAGTTTCCACCTGTGTCCCCTAGTGCGTGTGTCCCTTGTGTTAAATAGCCTGTCTTTATCTACCCTATCAATTCCCTTGAGAATCTTGAATGTGGTGATCATGTCACCCCCTAACTCTTCTGTCTTCCAGCGAAGTGAGGTTTAATTCCCGTAGTCTCTCCTCGTAGCTCATACCTCTCAGCTCGGGTACTAGTCTGTTGGCAAACCTTTGAACCTTTTCCAGTGTAGTCTTATCCTTGACTAGATATGGACTCCATGCTGGGGCTCCACACAGCCCCTCATGCTCCACACACACACACACACGTGTGTGTGTGTGTGTGTGTGGGAGTGTGTATGTGTGTGTTTGAATGTGCAAAGGTATTGCTACAAGAGAGTGCATCTCGCCTTCCATTCATCACCCTCAATGTCATGCAAATGTTGCAGAGCGGCCTTGCACTGAATTTTAAGTCCTCAACATTTGCACACTCAAGGTGCAACACTAAGAAAGAGAAAGAGAAGTGGAGAACGATTTATGTCTGTCTGTTTCTGTATCTCTCTCCCGTTGGAAGGGAATTGATAGGGTAGATAAAACAGTCTATTTAACACAAGGGGAACACGCACAAGGGGACACAGTTGGAAACTGAGTGCCCAAATGAGCCACAGAGATATTAGAAAGAACTTTTTTAGTGTCAGAGTAGTTGACAAATGGAATACATTAGGGGGTGATGTGGTGGAGGCTGACTCCATGCTGGAGTCTGTGGTGGAGGCTGACTCCAGGCTGGAGTCTGTGGTGGAGGCTGTGGTTCCAAGAATGAAGAAGTTTCAGATGTGTCGGAGTGGTCTAACCTTGTTTCTTCTACTTTTTGTTCAAATTGGCCGTGGCTATTTGCTTCACAGAAAATCTAGAGTGATGGAGACCAGCTGTTCCTTAAGATATTGTATCAGATCAGGAAAGTGTCTGCCCAGATCAACCTCATTAACCTGGAGAATTCCCTCAATCACCCCTCATCTATTCTACCTCATCTCAGTGGGTTCACTCTAGAAAAAAAGGAGTAAATACCAGTTGAAAATTTACTTTCAGTTCAGGATATTCCAGCTCTAGAAGTGCTCATGGTATCCCACACCGAGTACTAACTGTAATATTTGTCTGTGTATATCATGTAGTGCATTGTGGAACTTTGAGTAAGTACTTTATCTTATTGCATGCTTGCATTACAAAATTTTACCATCAATAAAGCGGGTACTTTGGTGTTATTGAATTAAAACAAATTTAAAAGTGAAACCAGCTAAGTGGAAAACTTGTAGACTAGACTTTGTTTTCCAGTCTGTCATTTATTTTGACATATTGATTGTATTTTATTCGCATGTGAACTTTGATAAGTGTGATGATTATGGTGTGAGCAAATGTTTTGATGAGAGGAGAGTGAGTAATTACCTTATGTATTTGTGTGAACAGAATAAGGTGGTGCCCCTGAGAGAAAAAGGGGTTGAAAATCTAAGGTGTACAGGTGTGGATACACTAAAGTGTGAAGACATTGCATTCGGTTGTGTTAAGGGGGAAAGTATATTGTATAGTTGTCACAGTTATTTGTGAGTGATCTCATGTGAAGAGTGTAATGTCAGATTTTGAACTTTGGATTAATTCAGTCATTCTGTTCGCGTTGAGTAACTAATTTCCACTAAATAATCTAAGATTTACATTGTGTTACTTTTCTTAGAAGAAGATGTATCTTGAAAAATATTATATTCCTGATTAATTGCATGTTGTTCCTGAGATGTTGATTATGTGTGTTTCTATTTGCATTTCAGTTGTCATATGCTTTCTTCATGTCGTACTGTTGTACTTATGAATTTCATTGTCAATACTTATTATTTGACCTCCTCGATGGTTCTAGTAATAAATTCTGTACTTACCTTTAGCAAAAATGCAATAAATCTTCCATTAATTTAAAACTGTTCCTGGAAGGAGGAGGAGGGATATTATGAACCAGGTAATTACATGATTTTCACTACTGGTAATGTATGCATAATTATATGTAATGTAGTATTGTAACATGTCATACAGTAAATTGCATATTATAGTGTGTGGTATGTCTCTTTCAACTTTTTTATTAACAGTACCAGTTCCCAATATTAAAAATATCTTTATTTCAGACTTAGCCAAATATATAATAATATAATTACCAAGCTCTGGCTCATGTCCTCCATCTTAGTTCGCTCATATAACATTGCCACAATGAGGTCAATCACGAAATTTAAAACCGCAATATATCTGACGTAGTAAACGAGATAATATTAGTTAATAAGCTCTAGCTCCTGTGCCTGCCTTAGTTCACTTCAATAACTTTGCAATTTACAGATCAGTTTCCATAAAATTTAAAAACTTGTATTGTGTGCACAGTATACTAAAACAAAAGAGATGACAATCTCCATATCTTTTAGTCACCCCTAGTTGTTTCTTATAATTTTGTTAACAGATCAATTTCCAACACATTTAGAACATAGTTATTTCCGACATAGTAAAACTTAAACGTTGATGATAGTAGCCTAGCTGGTGGTACCATGTATTGTAGTAAAGTGGCTGATAGCGCTGTGGCTGGTGAAGTAGTAATGACAACGTAGCTGAAATTGGCGGTTTTGGGCCCCAGTTTCAGCTACGCTGCCACCTTAAAAATTGTAAAGGACCCATCCTGAAGAAGGTTTAGCTATGCTGCCACCTGTTTAAGGGTCAATTTTTTTCAGCGTCCAAAATTTCTGCTTTGGACTTAGATTTATCATAGAATAAAAATGCCTCATTGTGATCTTAATAATTTCTTTTTTGAAAAAATACTCTTTGCCATGTTAAGGAATTCTTATGTAGAAAATATACACGCTCTCCTATGTTTTTTTTAATCATATCAATTCCATTTTCAGACAATATGATCAGTAAGCATATTCCCCATCTAAAATTATAATTCCTAAACCAGACTCCCTCATACCCTCACACCAACTTTCTCCACCCATATCTCATCACCACTCTTATCTGTGTCCCTCCCTACGATTTCACATCTTTAATTATCTGCCTTATGATCAATTTTTGCACTCACTACTTCCCCCTAACCTCTCCTTACCCCCTTCTCAGCTTCGTTCGCAAAAAATTAAAATGTATTTACATCTCTGTCACTTTTTAATTAGTCTCTTATTACCGTTCTACATGTCATCTGTAGTAAAAATAAAAATCAATTAATTTTAGTATCTTTGCCTTAATTCAATAATCGACAGTGATTTCAGGACAACTCTCGGCTGTGGCCCTATTTCCAGATTTGCCAAACATAGTTATTAGAAAAACAGGTCAACTCTTAACTGTTCCCTTCACTGAACATCTTTAAGAGTTCCAATACATGTCCACTGCCTTAGTTATCTTTTTCAACTTTTTTATTAACAGTACCAGTTCCCAACATTAAATATCTTTATTTCGGACTTAGCAAAAATATAATAATTTAATTACCGAGCTCTGGCTCATGTCCTCCATCTTAGTTCGCTCTTCTAACATTGCCATAATGAGGTCAATTTTCACGAAATTTAAAATCGCTATATATCTGACGTAGTAAAGGAGATATAGTTAATTTATAATCTCTAGCTCCTATGCCTGCCTTAGTTCACTCCCATAACTGCTATTTACAGATCAGTTTTCTTAAGATTTAATAACATATAATCTGAGCACAGTATACTAAAACAAAGGAGATGACAATCTCCAGATCTTTTAGCACCCTCAGTTGTTTCTCAAAACTTTGTTAACAGATCAATTTCCTGCACATTTAGAACAGAGTTACTATTGACAATGTAAAATTAATCGATGTGCAATAGCTGGTGGAGTCGTTTTTGGTGGTACCATTACTGATATTACCGTGGATTGTAGTTAAGTGGCTGTCAGTGTCGTGGCACGAGAAGTAGAAATGACAACGTAGCTGAAATTGGCGGTTTTGGGCCCCATTTTCAGCTACGCTGCCACCTTAAAACTTATAATATACACGCTCTCCTATGTTTTTTTTAATCATATCAATTCCATTTTCAGACAATATGATCAGTAAGCATATTCCCCATCTAAAATTATAATTCCTAAACCAGACTCCCTCATACCCTCACACCAACTTTCTCCACCCATATCTCATCACCACTGTTATCTGTGTCCCTCCCTACGATTTCACATCTTTAATTATCTGCCTTATGATCAATTTTTGCACTCACTACTTCTCCCTAACCTCTCCTTACCCCCTTCTCAGCTTCGTTCGCAAAAAATTAAAATGTATTCACATCTCTGTCACTTTTTAATTAGTCTCTTATTACCGTTCTACATGTCATCTGTAGTAAAAATAAAAATCAATTAATTTTAGTTTCTTTGCCTTAATTCAATAATCGACAGTGATTTCAGGACAACTCTCGGCTGTGGCCCTATTTCCATATTTGCCAAACATAGTTATTAGAAAAACAGGTCAACTCTTAACTGTTCCCTTCACTGAACATCTTAAGAGTTCCAATACATGTCCACTGCCTTAGTTTTCTTTTTCAACTTTTTTATTAACAGTACCAGTTCCCAACATTAAATATCTTTATTTCGGACTTAGCAAAAATATAATAATTTAATTACCGAGCTCTGGCTCATGTCCTCCATCTTAGTTCGCTCTTCTAACATTGCCATAATGAGGTCAATTTTCACGAAATTTAAAATAGCTATATATCTGACGTAGTAAAGGAGATATAGTTAATTTATAATCTCTAGCTCCTATGCCTGCCTTAGTTCACTCCCATAACTGCTATTTACAGATCAGTTTTCTTAAGATTTAATAACATGTAATCTGAGCACAGTATACTAAAACAAAGGAGATGACAATCTCCAGATCTTTTAGCACCCTCAGTTGTTTCTCAAAACTTTGTTAACAGATCAATTTCCTGCACATTTAGAACAGAGTTACTATTGACAATGTAAAATTAATCGATGTGCAATAGCTGGTGGTGTCGTTATTGGTGGTACCATTACTGATATTACCGTGGATTGTAGTTAAGTGGCTGTCAGTGTCGTGGCACGAGAAGTAGAAATGACAACGTATCTGAAATTGGCGGTTTTGGGCCCCATTTTCAGCTACGCTGCCACATTAAAACTTGTAGAGGACCCATCCTGAAGAAGGTTTAGCTATGCTGCCACCTGTTTTAGGGTAAATTTTTTTTAGCATCCCAACTCTTTGCTGTGGACTTAGATTTATCATAGAATAAAAATTCCTCATTGTGATCTTAATTTGTTTTTTGAAAAAAATACTCTTTGCCATATTAAGGAATTCTTATGTAGAAAATATACACGCTCTCCTATATTGTTTTTTAATTATATGAATTCCATTTTCAGACAATATGATCGGTAAGAGTTTGTGAGGATATTCCCCATCTAAAATTATAATTCTTAAACTCGACTCCCCCATACCCTCGCACCACCTTTCTCCGCCCACATCTTATCACTACTCCTATCTCAGTCCCTCCCTACGATTTCATAGCTTTAATTATCTGCTTTATGATCAATTTTTGCACTCACTACATAACCCTAACCTCTCTATACACCCTTCTCAGCTTCGTTCAAAAAAAAAAAAAAAGTATTCACATGTCACTTATTAATTATTCTCTTGTTACCGTTCTACATCTCATCTCTAGTAAAAACTAAAATCAATCAATTTAAGCTTCTTTGCCTCAATTCAATAATCGACATAATGATTTCAGGAGAATTCTCGGCTGTGGCCCTATTTCCATATTTGCCAAACTTAGTTATTAGAAAAACATCAGGTCAACTTTTAACTGTTGCATTCATTGAACATCTTTTTGAGTTCCGGCTCATATCCACTGCCTTAGTTTTCTCTTTCAACTTTTTTATTAACAGTACCAGTTCCCAATATTATAAATATCTTTATTTCAGACTTAGCCAAATATATAATAATATAATTACCAAGCTCTGTCTCATGTCCTCCATCTTAGTTCGCTCATATAACATTGCCACAACAAGGTCCATTTCCACGAAATTTAAAACTGCAATATATCTGACGTACTAAACGAGATAATATTAGTTAATAAGCTCTAGCTCCTGTGCCTGCCTTAGTTCACTCCTATAACTTTGCAATTTACAGATCAGTTTCCATAAGATTTAAAAACATGTATTGTGTGCACAGTATACTAAAACAAGAAGAGATGACAATCTCCATATCTTTTAGTCACCCCTAGTTGTTTCTCATAATTTTGTTAACAGATCAATTTCCAACACATTTAGAACATAGTTATTTCCGACATAGTAAAACTTAAACGTTGATGATAGTAGCCTAGCTGGTGGTAGCATGTATTGTAGTAAAGTGGCTGATAGCGCTGTGGCTGGTGAAGTAGTAATGACAACGTAGCTGAAATTGGCGGTTTTGGGCCCCAGTTTCAGCTACGCTGCCACCTTAAAAATTGTAAAGGACCCATCCTGAAGAAGGTTTAGCTATGCTGCCACCTGTTTAAGGGTCAATTTTTTTCGGCGTCCAAAATTTTTGCTTTGGACTTAGATTTATCATAGAATAAAAATTCCTCATTGTGATCTTAATAATTCCTTTTTTGAAAAAATACTCTTTGCCATGTTAAAGAATTCTTATGTAGAAAATATACACGCTCTCCTATGTTTTTTTTAATCATATCAATTCCATTTTCAGACAATATGATCAGTAAGCATATTCCCCATCTAAAATTATAATTCCTAAACCAGACTCCCTCATACCCTCACACCAACTTTCTCCACCCATATCTCATCACCACTCTTATCTGTGTCCCTCCCTACGATTTCACATCTTTAATTATCTGCCTTATGATCAATTTTTGCACTCACTACTTCCCCCTAACCTCTCCTTACCCCCTTCTCAGCTTCGTTCGCAAAAAATTAAAATGTATTCACATCTCTGTCACTTTTTAATTAGTCTCTTATTACCGTTCTACATGTCATCTGTAGTAAAAATAAAAATCAATTAATTTTAGTTTCTTTGCCTTAATTCAATAATCGACAGTGATTTCAGGACAACTCTCGGCTATGGCCCTATTTCCATATTTGCCAAACATAGTTATTAGAAAAACAGGTCAACTCTTAACTGTTCCCTTCACTGAACATCTTTAAGAGTTCCAATACATGTCCACTGCCTTAGTTTTCTTTTTCAACTTTTTTATTAACAGTACCAGTTCCCAACATTAAATATCTTTATTTCGGACTTAGCAAAAATATAATAATTTAATTACCGAGCTCTGGCTCATGTCCTCCATCTTAGTTCGCTCTTCTAACATTGCCATAATGAGGTCAATTTTCACGAAATTTAAAATAGCTATATATCTGACGTAGTAAAGGAGATATAGTTAATTTATAATCTCTAGCTCCTATGCCTGCCTTAGTTCACTCCCATAACTGCTATTTACAGATCAGTTTTCTTAAGATTTAATAACATGTAATCTGAGCACAGTATACTAAAACAAAGGAGATGACAATCTCCAGATCTTTTAGCACCCTCAGTTGTTTCTCAAAACTTTGTTAACAGATCAATTTCCTGCACATTTAGAACAGAGTTACTATTGACAATGTAAAATTAATCGATGTGCAATAGCTGGTGGTGTCGTTATTGGTGGTACCATTACTGATATTACCGTGGATTGTAGTTAAGTGGCTGTCAGTGTCGTGGCACGAGAAGTAGAAATGACAACGTAGCTGAAATTGGCGGTTTTGGGCCCCATTTTCAGCTACGCTGCCACCTTAAAACTTGTAGAGGACCCATCCTGAAGAAGGTTTAGCTATGCTGCCACCTGTTTTAGGGTAAATTTTTTTTAGCATCCCAACTCTTTGCTGTGGACTTAGATTTATCATAGAATAAAAATTCCTCATTGTGATCTTAATTTGTTTTTTGAAAAAAATACTCTTTGCCATGTTAAGGAATTCTTATGTAGAAAATATACACGCTCTCCTATATTGTTTTTTAATTATATGAATTCCATTTTCAGACAATATGATCGGTAAGAGTTTGTGAGGATATTCCCAATCTAAAATTATAATTCTTAAACTCGACTCCCCCATACCCTCGCACCACCTTTCTCCGCCCACATCTTATCACTACTCGTATCTCAGTCCCTCCCTACGATTTCATAGCTTTAATTATCTGCTTTATGATCAATTTTTGCACTCACTACATAACCCTAACCTCTCTATACACCCTTCTCAGCTTCGTTCAAAAAAAAAAAAAAAGTATTCACATGTCACTTATTAATTATTCTCTTGTTACCGTTCTACATCTCATCTCTAGTAAAAACTAAAATCAATCAATTTAAGCTTCTTTGCCTCAATTCAATAATCGACATAATGATTTCAGGAGAATTCTCGGCTGTGGCCCTATTTCCATATTTGCCAAACTTAGTTATTAGAAAAACATCAGGTCAACTTTTAACTGTTGCATTCATTGAACATCTTTTTGAGTTCCGGCTCATATCCACTGCCTTAGTTTTCTCTTTCAACTTTTTTATTAACAGTACCAGTTCCCAATATTATAAATATCTTTATTTCAGACTTAGCCAAATATATAATAATATAATTACCAAGCTCTGTCTCATGTCCTCCATCTTAGTTCGCTCATATAACATTGCCACAACAAGGTCCATTTCCACGAAATTTAAAACTGCAATATATCTGACGTACTAAACGAGATAATATTAGTTAATAAGCTCTAGCTCCTGTGCCTGCCTTAGTTCACTCCTATAACTTTGCAATTTACAGATCAGTTTCCATAAGATTTAAAAACATGTATTGTGTGCACAGTATACTAAAACAAAAAGAGATGACAATCTCCAGATCTTTTAGTCACCCCTAGTTGTTTCTCATAATTTTGTTAACAGATCAATTTCCAACACATTTAGAACATAGTTATTTCCGACATAGTAAAACTTAAACGTTGATGATAGTAGCCTAGCTGGTGGTAGCATGTATTGTAGTAAAGTGGCTGATAGCGCTGTGGCTGGTGAAGTAGTAATGACAACGTAGCTGAAATTGGCGGTTTTGGGCCCCAGTTTCAGCTACGCTGCCACCTTAAAAATTGTAAAGGACCCATCCTGAAGAAGGTTTAGCTATGCTGCCACCTGTTTAAGGGTCAATTTTTTTCAGCGTCCAAAATTTCTGCTTTGGACTTAGATTTATCATAGAATAAAAATTCCTCATTGTGATCTTAATCATTTCTTTTTTGAAAAAATACTCTTTGCCATGTTAAGGAATTCTTATGTAGAAAATATACACGCTCTCCTATGTTTTTTTTAATCATATCAATTCCATTTTCAGACAATATGATCAGTAAGCATATTCCCCATCTAAAATTATAATTCCTAAACCAGACTCCCTCATACCAACTTTCTCCACCCATATCTCATCACCACTGTTATCTGTGTCCCTCCCTACGATTTCACATCTTTAATTATCTGCCTTATGATCAATTTTTGCACTCACTACTTCCCCCTAACCTCTCCTTACCCCCTTCTCAGCTTCGTTCGCAAAAAATTAAAATGTATTCACATCTCTGTCACTTTTTAATTAGTCTCTTATTACCGTTCTACATGTCATCTGTAGTAAAAATAAAAATCAATTAATTTTAGTTTCTTTGCCTTAATTCAATAATCGACAGTGATTTCAGGACAACTCTCGGCTGTGGCCCTATTTCCATATTTGCCAAACATAGTTATTAGAAAAACAGGTCAACTCTTAACTGTTCCCTTCACTGAACATCTTTAAGAGTTCCAATACATGTCCACTGCCTTAGTTTTCTTTTTCAACTTTTTTATTAACAGTACCAGTTCCCAACATTAAATATCTTTATTTCGGACTTAGCAAAAATATAATAATTTAATTACCGAGCTCTGGCTCATGTCCTCCATCTTAGTTCGCTCTTCTAACATTGCCATAATGAGGTCAATTTTCACGAAATTTAAAATAGCTATATATTTGACGTAGTAAAGGAGATATAGTTAATTTATAATCTCTAGCTCCTATGCCTGCCTTAGTTCACTCCCATAACTGCTATTTACAGATTAGTTTTCTTAAGATTTAATAACATGTAATCTGAGCACAGTATACTAAAACAAAGGAGATGACAATCTCCAGATCTTTTAGCACCCTCAGTTGTTTCTCAAAACTTTGTTAACAGATCAATTTCCTGCACATTTAGAACAGAGTTACTATTGACAATGTAAAATTAATCGATGTGCAATAGCTGGTGGTGTCGTTATTGGTGGTACCATTACTGATATTACCGTGGATTGTAGTTAAGTGGCTGTCAGTGTCGTGGCACGAGAAGTAGAAATGACAACGTAGCTGAAATTGGCGGTTTTGGGCCCCATTTTCAGCTACGCTGCCACCTTAAAACTTGTAGAGGACCCATCCTGAAGAAGGTTTAGCTATGCTGCCACCTGTTTTAGGGTAAATTTTTTTTAGCATCCCAACTCTTTGCTGTGGACTTAGATTTATCATAGAATAAAAATTCCTCATTGTGATCTTAATTTGTTTTTTGAAAAAAATACTCTTTGCCATGTTAAGGAATTCTTATGTAGAAAATATACACGCTCTCCTATATTGTTTTTTAATTATATGAATTCCATTTTCAGACAATATGATCGGTAAGAGTTTGTGAGGATATTCCCAATCTAAAATTATAATTCTTAAACTCGACTCCCCCATACCCTCGCACCACCTTTCTCCGCCCACATCTTATCACTACTCGTATCTCAGTCCCTCCCTACGATTTCATAGCTTTAATTATCTGCTTTATGATCAATTTTTGCACTCACTACATAACCCTAACCTCTCTATACACCCTTCTCAGCTTCGTTCAAAAAAAAAAAAAAAGTATTCACATGTCACTTATTAATTATTCTCTTGTTACCGTTCTACATCTCATCTCTAGTAAAAACTAAAATCAATCAATTTAAGCTTCTTTGCCTCAATTCAATAATCGACATAATGATTTCAGGAGAATTCTCGGCTGTGGCCCTATTTCCATATTTGCCAAACTTAGTTATTAGAAAAACATCAGGTCAACTTTTAACTGTTGCATTCATTGAACATCTTTTTGAGTTCCGGCTCATATCCACTGCCTTAGTTTTCTCTTTCAACTTTTTTATTAACAGTACCAGTTCCCAATATTATAAATATCTTTATTTCAGACTTAGCCAAATATATAATAATATAATTACCAAGCTCTGTCTCATGTCCTCCATCTTAGTTCGCTCATATAACATTGCCACAACAAGGTCCATTTCCACGAAATTTAAAACTGCAATATATCTGACGTACTAAACGAGATAATATTAGTTAATAAGCTCTAGCTCCTGTGCCTGCCTTAGTTCACTCCTATAACTTTGCAATTTACAGATCAGTTTCCATAAGATTTAAAAACATGTATTGTGTGCACAGTATACTAAAACAAAAAGAGATGACAATCTCCAGATCTTTTAGTCACCCCTAGTTGTTTCTCATAATTTTGTTAACAGATCAATTTCCAACACATTTAGAACATAGTTATTTCCGACATAGTAAAACTTAAACGTTGATGATAGTAGCCTAGCTGGTGGTAGCATGTATTGTAGTAAAGTGGCTGATAGCGCTGTGGCTGGTGAAGTAGTAATGACAACGTAGCTGAAATTGGCGGTTTTGGGCCCCAGTTTCAGCTACGCTGCCACCTTAAAAATTGTAAAGGACCCATCCTGAAGAAGGTTTAGCTATGCTGCCACCTGTTTAAGGGTCAATTTTTTTCAGCGTCCAAAATTTCTGCTTTGGACTTAGATTTATCATAGAATAAAAATTCCTCATTGTGATCTTAATCATTTCTTTTTTGAAAAAATACTCTTTGCCATGTTAAGGAATTCTTATGTAGAAAATATACACGCTCTCCTATGTTTTTTTTAATCATATCAATTCCATTTTCAGACAATATGATCAGTAAGCATATTCCCCATCTAAAATTATAATTCCTAAACCAGACTCCCTCATACCAACTTTCTCCACCCATATCTCATCACCACTGTTATCTGTGTCCCTCCCTACGATTTCACATCTTTAATTATCTGCCTTATGATCAATTTTTGCACTCACTACTTCCCCCTAACCTCTCCTTACCCCCTTCTCAGCTTCGTTCGCAAAAAATTAAAATGTATTCACATCTCTGTCACTTTTTAATTAGTCTCTTATTACCGTTCTACATGTCATCTGTAGTAAAAATAAAAATCAATTAATTTTAGTTTCTTTGCCTTAATTCAATAATCGACAGTGATTTCAGGACAACTCTCGGCTGTGGCCCTATTTCCATATTTGCCAAACATAGTTATTAGAAAAACAGGTCAACTCTTAACTGTTCCCTTCACTGAACATCTTTAAGAGTTCCAATACATGTCCACTGCCTTAGTTTTCTTTTTCAACTTTTTTATTAACAGTACCAGTTCCCAACATTAAATATCTTTATTTCGGACTTAGCAAAAATATAATAATTTAATTACCGAGCTCTGGCTCATGTCCTCCATCTTAGTTCGCTCTTCTAACATTGCCATAATGAGGTCAATTTTCACGAAATTTAAAATAGCTATATATTTGACGTAGTAAAGGAGATATAGTTAATTTATAATCTCTAGCTCCTATGCCTGCCTTAGTTCACTCCCATAACTGCTATTTACAGATTAGTTTTCTTAAGATTTAATAACATGTAATCTGAGCACAGTATACTAAAACAAAGGAGATGACAATCTCCAGATCTTTTAGCACCCTCAGTTGTTTCTCAAAACTTTGTTAACAGATCAATTTCCTGCACATTTAGAACAGAGTTACTATTGACAATGTAAAATTAATCGATGTGCAATAGCTGGTGGTGTCGTTATTGGTGGTACCATTACTGATATTACCGTGGATTGTAGTTAAGTGGCTGTCAGTGTCGTGGCACGAGAAGTAGAAATGACAACGTAGCTGAAATTGGCGGTTTTGGGCCCCATTTTCAGCTACGCTGCCACCTTAAAACTTGTAGAGGACCCATCCTGAAGAAGGTTTAGCTATGCTGCCACCTGTTTTAGGGTAAATTTTTTTTAGCATCCCAACTCTTTGCTGTGGACTTAGATTTATCATAGAATAAAAATTCCTCATTGTGATCTTAATTTGTTTTTTGAAAAAAATACTCTTTGCCATGTTAAGGAATTCTTATGTAGAAAATATACACGCTCTCCTATATTGTTTTTTAATTATATGAATTCCATTTTCAGACAATATGATCGGTAAGAGTTTGTGAGGATATTCCCAATCTAAAATTATAATTCTTAAACTCGACTCCCCCATACCCTCGCACCACCTTTCTCCGCCCACATCTTATCACTACTCGTATCTCAGTCCCTCCCTACGATTTCATAGCTTTAATTATCTGCTTTATGATCAATTTTTGCACTCACTACATAACCCTAACCTCTCTATACACCCTTCTCAGCTTCGTTCAAAAAAAAAAAAAAAGTATTCACATGTCACTTATTAATTATTCTCTTGTTACCGTTCTACATCTCATCTCTAGTAAAAACTAAAATCAATCAATTTAAGCTTCTTTGCCTCAATTCAATAATCGACATAATGATTTCAGGAGAATTCTCGGCTGTGGCCCTATTTCCATATTTGCCAAACTTAGTTATTAGAAAAATATCAGGTCAACTTTTAACTGTTGCATTCATTGAACATCTTTTTGAGTTCCGGCTCATATCCACTGCCTTAGTTTTCTCTTTCAACTTTTTTATTAACAGTACCAGTTCCCAATATTATAAATATCTTTATTTCAGACTTAGCCAAATATATAATAATATAATTACCAAGCTCTGTCTCATGTCCTCCATCTTAGTTCGCTCATATAACATTGCCACAACAAGGTCCATTTCCACGAAATTTAAAACTGCAATATATCTGACGTACTAAACGAGATAATATTAGTTAATAAGCTCTAGCTCCTGTGCCTGCCTTAGTTCACTCCTATAACTTTGCAATTTACAGATCAGTTTCCATAAGATTTAAAAACATGTATTGTGTGCACAGTATACTAAAACAAAAAGAGATGACAATCTCCAGATCTTTTAGTCACCCCTAGTTGTTTCTCATAATTTTGTTAACAGATCAATTTCCAACACATTTAGAACATAGTTATTTCCGACATAGTAAAACTTAAACGTTGATGATAGTAGCCTAGCTGGTGGTAGCATGTATTGTAGTAAAGTGGCTGATAGCGCTGTGGCTGGTGAAGTAGTAATGACAACGTAGCTGAAATTGGCGGTTTTGGGCCCCAGTTTCAGCTACGCTGCCACCTTAAAAATTGTAAAGGACCCATCCTGAAGAAGGTTTAGCTATGCTGCCACCTGTTTAAGGGTCAATTTTTTTCAGCGTCCAAAATTTCTGCTTTGGACTTAGATTTATCATAGAATAAAAATTCCTCATTGTGATCTTAATAATTTCTTTTTTGAAAAAATACTCTTTGCCATGTTAAGGAATTCTCATGTAGAAAATATACACGCTCTCCTATGTTTTTTTTAATCATATCAATTCCATTTTCAGACAATATGATCAGTAAGCATATTCCCCATCTAAAATTATAATTCCTAAACCAGACTCCCTCATACCCTCACACCAACTTTCTCCACCCATATCTCATCACCACTCTTATCTGTGTCCCTCCCTACGATTTCACATCTTTAATTATCTGCCTTATGATCAATTTTTGCACTCACTACTTCCCCCTAACCTCTCCTTACCCCCTTCTCAGCTTCGTTCGCAAAAAATTAAAATGTATTCACATCTCTGTCACTTTTTAATTAGTCTCTTATTACCGTTCTACATGTCATCTGTAGTAAAAATAAAAATCAATTAATTTTAGTTTCTTTGCCTTAATTCAATAATCGACAGTGATTTCAGGACAACTCTCGGCTATGGCCCTATTTCCATATTTGCCAAACATAGTTATTAGAAAAACAGGTCAACTCTTAACTGTTCCCTTCACTGAACATCTTTAAGAGTTCCAATACATGTCCACTGCCTTAGTTTTCTTTTTCAACTTTTTTATTAACAGTACCAGTTCCCAACATTAAATATCTTTATTTCGGACTTAGCAAAAATATAATAATTTAATTACCGAGCTCTGGCTCATGTCCTCCATCTTAGTTCGCTCTTCTAACATTGCCATAATGAGGTCAATTTTCACGAAATTTAAAATAGCTATATATCTGACGTAGTAAAGGAGATATAGTTAATTTATAATCTCTAGCTCCTATGCCTGCCTTAGTTCACTCCCATAACTGCTATTTACAGATCAGTTTTCTTAAAGATTTAATAACATGTAATCTGAGCACAGTATACTAAAGCAAAGGAGATGACAATCTCCAGATCTTTTAGCACCCTCAGTTGTTTCTCAAAACTTTGTTAACAGATCAATTTCCTGCACATTTAGAACAGAGTTACTATTGACAATGTAAAATTAATCGATGTGCAATAGCTGGTGGTGTCGTTATTGGTGGTACCATTACTGATATTACCGTGGATTGTAGTTAAGTGGCTGTCAGTGTCGTGGCACGAGAAGTAGAAATGACAACGTAGCTGAAATTGGCGGTTTTGGGCCCCATTTTCAGCTACGCTGCCACCTTAAAACTTGTAGAGGACCCATCCTGAAGAAGGTTTAGCTATGCTGCCACCTGTTTTAGGGTAAATTTTTTTTAGCATCCCAACTCTTTGCTGTGGACTTAGATTTATCATAGAATAAAAATTCCTCATTGTGATCTTAATTTGTTTTTTGAAAAAAATACTCTTTGCCATGTTAAGGAATTCTTATGTAGAAAATATACACGCTCTCCTATATTGTTTTTTAATTATATGAATTCCATTTTCAGACAATATGATCGGTAAGAGTTTGTGAGGATATTCCCAATCTAAAATTATAATTCTTAAACTCGACTCCCCCATACCCTCGCACCACCTTTCTCCGCCCACATCTTATCACTACTCGTATCTCAGTCCCTCCCTACGATTTCATAGCTTTAATTATCTGCTTTATGATCAATTTTTGCACTCACTACATAACCCTAACCTCTCTATACACCCTTCTCAGCTTCGTTCAAAAAAAAAAAAAAAGTATTCACATGTCACTTATTAATTATTCTCTTGTTACCGTTCTACATCTCATCTCTAGTAAAAACTAAAATCAATCAATTTAAGCTTCTTTGCCTCAATTCAATAATCGACATAATGATTTCAGGAGAATTCTCGGCTGTGGCCCTATTTCCATATTTGCCAAACTTAGTTATTAGAAAAATATCAGGTCAACTTTTAACTGTTGCATTCATTGAACATCTTTTTGAGTTCCGGCTCATATCCACTGCCTTAGTTTTCTCTTTCAACTTTTTTATTAACAGTACCAGTTCCCAATATTATAAATATCTTTATTTCAGACTTAGCCAAATATATAATAATATAATTACCAAGCTCTGTCTCATGTCCTCCATCTTAGTTCGCTCATATAACATTGCCACAACAAGGTCCATTTCCACGAAATTTAAAACTGCAATATATCTGACGTACTAAACGAGATAATATTAGTTAATAAGCTCTAGCTCCTGTGCCTGCCTTAGTTCACTCCTATAACTTTGCAATTTACAGATCAGTTTCCATAAGATTTAAAAACATGTATTGTGTGCACAGTATACTAAAACAAAAAGAGATGACAATCTCCAGATCTTTTAGTCACCCCTAGTTGTTTCTCATAATTTTGTTAACAGATCAATTTCCAACACATTTAGAACATAGTTATTTCCGACATAGTAAAACTTAAACGTTGATGATAGTAGCCTAGCTGGTGGTAGCATGTATTGTAGTAAAGTGGCTGATAGCGCTGTGGCTGGTGAAGTAGTAATGACAACGTAGCTGAAATTGGCGGTTTTGGGCCCCAGTTTCAGCTACGCTGCCACCTTAAAAATTGTAAAGGACCCATCCTGAAGAAGGTTTAGCTATGCTGCCACCTGTTTAAGGGTCAATTTTTTTCAGCGTCCAAAATTTCTGCTTTGGACTTAGATTTATCATAGAATAAAAATTCCTCATTGTGATCTTAATAATTTCTTTTTTGAAAAAATACTCTTTGCCATGTTAAGGAATTCTCATGTAGAAAATATACACGCTCTCCTATGTTTTTTTTAATCATATCAATTCCATTTTCAGACAATATGATCAGTAAGCATATTCCCCATCTAAAATTATAATTCCTAAACCAGACTCCCTCATACCCTCACACCAACTTTCTCCACCCATATCTCATCACCACTCTTATCTGTGTCCCTCCCTACGATTTCACATCTTTAATTATCTGCCTTATGATCAATTTTTGCACTCACTACTTCCCCCTAACCTCTCCTTACCCCCTTCTCAGCTTCGTTCGCAAAAAATTAAAATGTATTCACATCTCTGTCACTTTTTAATTAGTCTCTTATTACCGTTCTACATGTCATCTGTAGTAAAAATAAAAATCAATTAATTTTAGTTTCTTTGCCTTAATTCAATAATCGACAGTGATTTCAGGACAACTCTCGGCTATGGCCCTATTTCCATATTTGCCAAACATAGTTATTAGAAAAACAGGTCAACTCTTAACTGTTCCCTTCACTGAACATCTTTAAGAGTTCCAATACATGTCCACTGCCTTAGTTTTCTTTTTCAACTTTTTTATTAACAGTACCAGTTCCCAACATTAAATATCTTTATTTCGGACTTAGCAAAAATATAATAATTTAATTACCGAGCTCTGGCTCATGTCCTCCATCTTAGTTCGCTCTTCTAACATTGCCATAATGAGGTCAATTTTCACGAAATTTAAAATAGCTATATATCTGACGTAGTAAAGGAGATATAGTTAATTTATAATCTCTAGCTCCTATGCCTGCCTTAGTTCACTCCCATAACTGCTATTTACAGATCAGTTTTCTTAAAAGATTTAATAACATGTAATCTGAGCACAGTATACTAAAGCAAAGGAGATGACAATCTCCAGATCTTTTAGCACCCTCAGTTGTTTCTCAAAACTTTGTTAACAGATCAATTTCCTGCACATTTAGAACAGAGTTACTATTGACAATGTAAAATTAATCGATGTGCAATAGCTGGTGGTGTCGTTATTGGTGGTACCATTACTGATATTACCGTGGATTGTAGTTAAGTGGCTGTCAGTGTCGTGGCACGAGAAGTAGAAATGACAACGTAGCTGAAATTGGCGGTTTTGGGCCCCATTTTCAGCTACGCTGCCACCTTAAAACTTGTAGAGGACCCATCCTGAAGAAGGTTTAGCTATGCTGCCACCTGTTTTAGGGTAAATTTTTTTTAGCATCCCAACTCTTTGCTGTGGACTTAGATTTATCATAGAATAAAAATTCCTCATTGTGATCTTAATTTGTTTTTTGAAAAAAATACTCTTTGCCATGTTAAGGAATTCTTATGTAGAAAATATACACGCTCTCCTATATTGTTTTTTAATTATATGAATTCCATTTTCAGACAATATGATCGGTAAGAGTTTGTGAGGATATTCCCAATCTAAAATTATAATTCTTAAACTCGACTCCCCCATACCCTCGCACCACCTTTCTCCGCCCACATCTTATCACTACTCGTATCTCAGTCCCTCCCTACGATTTCATAGCTTTAATTATCTGCTTTATGATCAATTTTTGCACTCACTACATAACCCTAACCTCTCTATACACCCTTCTCAGCTTCGTTAAAAAAAAAAAAAAAGTATTCACATGTCACTTATTAATTATTCTCTTGTTACCGTTCTACATCTCATCTCTAGTAAAAACTAAAATCAATCAATTTAAGCTTCTTTGCCTCAATTCAATAATCGACATAATGATTTCAGGAGAATTCTCGGCTGTGGCCCTATTTCCATATTTGCCAAACTTAGTTATTAGAAAAATATCAGGTCAACTTTTAACTGTTGCATTCATTGAACATCTTTTTGAGTTCCGGCTCATATCCACTGCCTTAGTTTTCTCTTTCAACTTTTTTATTAACAGTACCAGTTCCCAATATTATAAATATCTTTATTTCAGACTTAGCCAAATATATAATAATATAATTACCAAGCTCTGTCTCATGTCCTCCATCTTAGTTCGCTCATATAACATTGCCACAACAAGGTCCATTTCCACGAAATTTAAAACTGCAATATATCTGACGTACTAAACGAGATAATATTAGTTAATAAGCTCTAGCTCCTGTGCCTGCCTTAGTTCACTCCTATAACTTTGCAATTTACAGATCAGTTTCCATAAGATTTAAAAACATGTATTGTGTGCACAGTATACTAAAACAAAAAGAGATGACAATCTCCAGATCTTTTAGTCACCCCTAGTTGTTTCTCATAATTTTGTTAACAGATCAATTTCCAACACATTTAGAACATAGTTATTTCCGACATAGTAAAACTTAAACGTTGATGATAGTAGCCTAGCTGGTGGTAGCATGTATTGTAGTAAAGTGGCTGATAGCGCTGTGGCTGGTGAAGTAGTAATGACAACGTAGCTGAAATTGGCGGTTTTGGGCCCCAGTTTCAGCTACGCTGCCACCTTAAAAATTGTAAAGGACCCATCCTGAAGAAGGTTTAGCTATGCTGCCACCTGTTTAAGGGTCAATTTTTTTCAGCGTCCAAAATTTCTGCTTTGGACTTAGATTTATCATAGAATAAAAATTCCTCATTGTGATCTTAATAATTTCTTTTTTGAAAAAATACTCTTTGCCATGTTAAGGAATTCTCATGTAGAAAATATACACGCTCTCCTATGTTTTTTTTAATCATATCAATTCCATTTTCAGACAATATGATCAGTAAGCATATTCCCCATCTAAAATTATAATTCCTAAACCAGACTCCCTCATACCCTCACACCAACTTTCTCCACCCATATCTCATCACCACTCTTATCTGTGTCCCTCCCTACGATTTCACATCTTTAATTATCTGCCTTATGATCAATTTTTGCACTCACTACTTCCCCCTAACCTCTCCTTACCCCCTTCTCAGCTTCGTTCGCAAAAAATTAAAATGTATTCACATCTCTGTCACTTTTTAATTAGTCTCTTATTACCGTTCTACATGTCATCTGTAGTAAAAATAAAAATCAATTAATTTTAGTTTCTTTGCCTTAATTCAATAATCGACAGTGATTTCAGGACAACTCTCGGCTATGGCCCTATTTCCATATTTGCCAAACATAGTTATTAGAAAAACAGGTCAACTCTTAACTGTTCCCTTCACTGAACATCTTTAAGAGTTCCAATACATGTCCACTGCCTTAGTTTTCTTTTTCAACTTTTTTATTAACAGTACCAGTTCCCAACATTAAATATCTTTATTTCGGACTTAGCAAAAATATAATAATTTAATTACCGAGCTCTGGCTCATGTCCTCCATCTTAGTTCGCTCTTCTAACATTGCCATAATGAGGTCAATTTTCACGAAATTTAAAATAGCTATATATCTGACGTAGTAAAGGAGATATAGTTAATTTATAATCTCTAGCTCCTATGCCTGCCTTAGTTCACTCCCATAACTGCTATTTACAGATCAGTTTTCTTAAAAGATTTAATAACATGTAATCTGAGCACAGTATACTAAAGCAAAGGAGATGACAATCTCCAGATCTTTTAGCACCCTCAGTTGTTTCTCAAAACTTTGTTAACAGATCAATTTCCTGCACATTTAGAACAGAGTTACTATTGACAATGTAAAATTAATCGATGTGCAATAGCTGGTGGTGTCGTTATTGGTGGTACCATTACTGATATTACCGTGGATTGTAGTTAAGTGGCTGTCAGTGTCGTGGCACGAGAAGTAGAAATGACAACGTAGCTGAAATTGGCGGTTTTGGGCCCCATTTTCAGCTACGCTGCCACCTTAAAACTTGTAGAGGACCCATCCTGAAGAAGGTTTAGCTATGCTGCCACCTGTTTTAGGGTAAATTTTTTTTAGCATCCCAACTCTTTGCTGTGGACTTAGATTTATCATAGAATAAAAATTCCTCATTGTGATCTTAATTTGTTTTTTGAAAAAAATACTCTTTGCCATGTTAAGGAATTCTTATGTAGAAAATATACACGCTCTCCTATATTGTTTTTTAATTATATGAATTCCATTTTCAGACAATATGATCGGTAAGAGTTTGTGAGGATATTCCCAATCTAAAATTATAATTCTTAAACTCGACTCCCCCATACCCTCGCACCACCTTTCTCCGCCCACATCTTATCACTACTCGTATCTCAGTCCCTCCCTACGATTTCATAGCTTTAATTATCTGCTTTATGATCAATTTTTGCACTCACTACATAACCCTAACCTCTCTATACACCCTTCTCAGCTTCGTTAAAAAAAAAAAAAAAGTATTCACATGTCACTTATTAATTATTCTCTTGTTACCGTTCTACATCTCATCTCTAGTAAAAACTAAAATCAATCAATTTAAGCTTCTTTGCCTCAATTCAATAATCGACATAATGATTTCAGGAGAATTCTCGGCTGTGGCCCTATTTCCATATTTGCCAAACTTAGTTATTAGAAAAATATCAGGTCAACTTTTAACTGTTGCATTCATTGAACATCTTTTTGAGTTCCGGCTCATATCCACTGCCTTAGTTTTCTCTTTCAACTTTTTTATTAACAGTACCAGTTCCCAATATTATAAATATCTTTATTTCAGACTTAGCCAAATATATAATAATATAATTACCAAGCTCTGTCTCATGTCCTCCATCTTAGTTCGCTCATATAACATTGCCACAACAAGGTCCATTTCCACGAAATTTAAAACTGCAATATATCTGACGTACTAAACGAGATAATATTAGTTAATAAGCTCTAGCTCCTGTGCCTGCCTTAGTTCACTCCTATAACTTTGCAATTTACAGATCAGTTTCCATAAGATTTAAAAACATGTATTGTGTGCACAGTATACTAAAACAAAAAGAGATGACAATCTCCAGATCTTTTAGTCACCCCTAGTTGTTTCTCATAATTTTGTTAACAGATCAATTTCCAACACATTTAGAACATAGTTATTTCCGACATAGTAAAACTTAAACGTTGATGATAGTAGCCTAGCTGGTGGTAGCATGTATTGTAGTAAAGTGGCTGATAGCGCTGTGGCTGGTGAAGTAGTAATGACAACGTAGCTGAAATTGGCGGTTTTGGGCCCCAGTTTCAGCTACGCTGCCACCTTAAAAATTGTAAAGGACCCATCCTGAAGAAGGTTTAGCTATGCTGCCACCTGTTTAAGGGTCAATTTTTTTCAGCGTCCAAAATTTCTGCTTTGGACTTAGATTTATCATAGAATAAAAATTCCTCATTGTGATCTTAATAATTTCTTTTTTGAAAAAATACTCTTTGCCATATTAAGGAATTCTTATGTAGAAAATATACACGCTCTCCTATGTTTTTTTTAATCATATCAATTCCATTTTCAGACAATATGATCAGTAAGCATATTCCCCATCTAAAATTATAATTCCTAAACCAGACTCCTTCATACCCTCACACCAACTTTCTCCACCCATATCTCATCACCACTGTTATCTGTGTCCCTCCCTACGATTTCACATCTTTAATTATCTGCCTTATGATCAATTTTTGCACTCACTACTTCCCCCTAACCTCTCCTTACCCCCTTCTCAGCTTCGTTCGCAAAAAATTAAAATGTATTCACATCTCTGTCACTTTTTAATTAGTCTCTTATTACCGTTCTACATGTCATCTGTAGTAAAAATAAAAATAAATTAATTTTAGTTTCTTTGCCTTAATTCAATAATCGACAGTGATTTCAGGACAACTCTCGGCTGTGGCCCTATTTCCATATTTGCCAAACATAGTTATTAGAAAAACAGGTCAACTCTTAACTGTTCCCTTCACTGAACATCTTTAAGAGTTCCAATACATGTCCACTGCCTTAGTTTTCTTTTTCAACTTTTTTATTAACAGTACCAGTTCCCAACATTAAATATCTTTATTTCGGACTTAGCAAAAATATAATAATTTAATTACCGAGCTCTGGCTCATGTCCTCCATCTTAGTTCGCTCTTCTAACATTGCCATAATGAGGTCAATTTTCACGAAATTTAAAATCGCTATATATCTGACGTAGTAAAGGAGATATAGTTAATTTATAATCTCTAGCTCCTATGCCTGCCTTAGTTCACTCCCATAACTGCTATTTACAGATTAGTTTTCTTAAGATTTAATAACATGTAATCTGAGCACAGTATACTAAAACAAAGGAGATGACAATCTCCAGATCTTTTAGCACCCTCAGTTGTTTCTCAAAACTTTGTTAACAGATCAATTTCCTGCACATTTAGAACAGAGTTACTATTGACAATGTAAAATTAATCGATGTGCAATAGCTGGTGGTGTCGTTATTGGTGGTACCATTACTGATATTACCGTGGATTGTAGTTAAGTGGCTGTCAGTGTCGTGGCACGAGAAGTAGAAATGACAACGTAGCTGAAATTGGCGGTTTTGGGCCCCATTTTCAGCTACGCTGCCACCTTAAAACTTGTAGAGGACCCATCCTGAAGAAGGTTTAGCTATGCTGCCACCTGTTTTAGGGTAAATTTTTTTTAGCATCCCAACTCTTTGCTGTGGACTTAGATTTATCATAGAATAAAAATTCCTCATTGTGATCCTAATTTGTTTTTTAAAAAAAATACTCTTTGCCATGTTAAGGAATTCTTAAGTAGAAAACATACACGCTGTCCTATATTGTTTTTTAATTATATGAATTCCATTTTCAGACAATATGATCGGTAAGAGTTTGTGAGGATATTCCCAATCTAAAATTATAATTCTTAAACTCGACTCCCCCATACCCTCGCACCACCTTTCTCCGCCCACATCTTATCACTACTCGTATCTCAGTCCCTCCCTACGATTTCATAGCTTTAATTATCTGCTTTATGATCAATTTTTGCACTCACTACATAACCCTAACCTCTCTATACACCCTTCTCAGCTTCGTTAAAAAAAAAAAAAAAGTATTCACATGTCACTTATTAATTATTCTCTTGTTACCGTTCTACATCTCATCTCTAGTAAAAACTAAAATCAATCAATTTAAGCTTCTTTGCCTCAATTCAATAATCGACATAATGATTTCAGGAGAATTCTCGGCTGTGGCCCTATTTCCATATTTGCCAAACTTAGTTATTAGAAAAATATCAGGTCAACTTTTAACTGTTGCATTCATTGAACATCTTTTTGAGTTCCGGCTCATATCCACTGCCTTAGTTTTCTCTTTCAACTTTTTTATTAACAGTACCAGTTCCCAATATTATAAATATCTTTATTTCAGACTTAGCCAAATATATAATAATATAATTACCAAGCTCTGTCTCATGTCCTCCATCTTAGTTCGCTCATATAACATTGCCACAACAAGGTCCATTTCCACGAAATTTAAAACTGCAATATATCTGACGTACTAAACGAGATAATATTAGTTAATAAGCTCTAGCTCCTGTGCCTGCCTTAGTTCACTCCTATAACTTTGCAATTTACAGATCAGTTTCCATAAGATTTAAAAACATGTATTGTGTGCACAGTATACTAAAACAAAAAGAGATGACAATCTCCAGATCTTTTAGTCACCCCTAGTTGTTTCTCATAATTTTGTTAACAGATCAATTTCCAACACATTTAGAACATAGTTATTTCCGACATAGTAAAACTTAAACGTTGATGATAGTAGCCTAGCTGGTGGTAGCATGTATTGTAGTAAAGTGGCTGATAGCGCTGTGGCTGGTGAAGTAGTAATGACAACGTAGCTGAAATTGGCGGTTTTGGGCCCCAGTTTCAGCTACGCTGCCACCTTAAAAATTGTAAAGGACCCATCCTGAAGAAGGTTTAGCTATGCTGCCACCTGTTTAAGGGTCAATTTTTTTCAGCGTCCAAAATTTCTGCTTTGGACTTAGATTTATCATAGAATAAAAATTCCTCATTGTGATCTTAATAATTTCTTTTTTGAAAAAATACTCTTTGCCATATTAAGGAATTCTTATGTAGAAAATATACACGCTCTCCTATGTTTTTTTTAATCATATCAATTCCATTTTCAGACAATATGATCAGTAAGCATATTCCCCATCTAAAATTATAATTCCTAAACCAGACTCCTTCATACCCTCACACCAACTTTCTCCACCCATATCTCATCACCACTGTTATCTGTGTCCCTCCCTACGATTTCACATCTTTAATTATCTGCCTTATGATCAATTTTTGCACTCACTACTTCCCCCTAACCTCTCCTTACCCCCTTCTCAGCTTCGTTCGCAAAAAATTAAAATGTATTCACATCTCTGTCACTTTTTAATTAGTCTCTTATTACCGTTCTACATGTCATCTGTAGTAAAAATAAAAATAAATTAATTTTAGTTTCTTTGCCTTAATTCAATAATCGACAGTGATTTCAGGACAACTCTCGGCTGTGGCCCTATTTCCATATTTGCCAAACATAGTTATTAGAAAAACAGGTCAACTCTTAACTGTTCCCTTCACTGAACATCTTTAAGAGTTCCAATACATGTCCACTGCCTTAGTTTTCTTTTTCAACTTTTTTATTAACAGTACCAGTTCCCAACATTAAATATCTTTATTTCGGACTTAGCAAAAATATAATAATTTAATTACCGAGCTCTGGCTCATGTCCTCCATCTTAGTTCGCTCTTCTAACATTGCCATAATGAGGTCAATTTTCACGAAATTTAAAATCGCTATATATCTGACGTAGTAAAGGAGATATAGTTAATTTATAATCTCTAGCTCCTATGCCTGCCTTAGTTCACTCCCATAACTGCTATTTACAGATTAGTTTTCTTAAGATTTAATAACATGTAATCTGAGCACAGTATACTAAAACAAAGGAGATGACAATCTCCAGATCTTTTAGCACCCTCAGTTGTTTCTCAAAACTTTGTTAACAGATCAATTTCCTGCACATTTAGAACAGAGTTACTATTGACAATGTAAAATTAATCGATGTGCAATAGCTGGTGGTGTCGTTATTGGTGGTACCATTACTGATATTACCGTGGATTGTAGTTAAGTGGCTGTCAGTGTCGTGGCACGGGAAGTAGAAATGACAACGTAGCTGAAATTGGCGGTTTTGGGCCCCATTTTCAGCTACGCTGCCACCTTAAAACTTGTAGAGGACCCATCCTGAAGAAGGTTTAGCTATGCTGCCACCTGTTTTAGGGTAAATTTTTTTTAGCATCCCAACTCTTTGCTGTGGACTTAGATTTATCATAGAATAAAAATTCCTCATTGTGATCTTAATTTGTTTTTTGAAAAAAATACTCTTTGCCATGTTAAGGAATTCTTATGTAGAAAATATACACGCTCTCCTATATTGTTTTTTAATTATATGAATTCCATTTTCAGACAATATGATCGGTAAGAGTTTGTGAGGATATTCCCAATCTAAAATTATAATTCTTAAACTCGACTCCCCCATACCCTCGCACCACCTTTCTCCGCCCACATCTTATCACTACTCGTATCTCAGTCCCTCCCTACGATTTCATAGCTTTAATTATCTGCTTTATGATCAATTTTTGCACTCACTACATAACCCTAACCTCTCTATACACCCTTCTCAGCTTCGTTAAAAAAAAAAAAAAGTATTCACATGTCACTTATTAATTATTCTCTTGTTACCGTTCTACATCTCATCTCTAGTAAAAACTAAAATCAATCAATTTAAGCTTCTTTGCCTCAATTCAATAATCGACATAATGATTTCAGGAGAATTCTCGGCTGTGGCCCTATTTCCATATTTGCCAAACTTAGTTATTAGAAAAATATCAGGTCAACTTTTAACTGTTGCATTCATTGAACATCTTTTTGAGTTCCGGCTCATATCCACTGCCTTAGTTTTCTCTTTCAACTTTTTTATTAACAGTACCAGTTCCCAATATTATAAATATCTTTATTTCAGACTTAGCCAAATATATAATAATATAATTACCAAGCTCTGTCTCATGTCCTCCATCTTAGTTCGCTCATATAACATTGCCACAACAAGGTCCATTTCCACGAAATTTAAAACTGCAATATATCTGACGTACTAAACGAGATAATATTAGTTAATAAGCTCTAGCTCCTGTGCCTGCCTTAGTTCACTCCTATAACTTTGCAATTTACAGATCAGTTTCCATAAGATTTAAAAACATGTATTGTGTGCACAGTATACTAAAACAAGAAGAGATGACAATCTCCAGATCTTTTAGTCACCCCTAGTTGTTTCTCATAATTTTGTTAACAGATCAATTTCCAACACATTTAGAACATAGTTATTTCCGACATAGTAAAACTTAAACGTTGATGATAGTAGCCTAGCTGGTGGTAGCATGTATTGTAGTAAAGTGGCTGATAGCGCTGTGGCTGGTGAAGTAGTAATGACAACGTAGCTGAAATTGGCGGTTTTGGGCCCCAGTTTCAGCTACGCTGCCACCTTAAAAATTGTAAAGGACCCATCCTGAAGAAGGTTTAGCTATGCTGCCACCTGTTTAAGGGTCAATTTTTTTCAGCGTCCAAAATTTCTGCTTTGGACTTAGATTTATCATAGAATAAAAATTCCTCATTGTGATCTTAATAATTTCTTTTTTGAAAAAATACTCTTTGCCATATTAAGGAATTCTTATGTAGAAAATATACACGCTCTCCTATGTTTTTTTTAATCATATCAATTCCATTTTCAGACAATATGATCAGTAAGCATATTCCCCATCTAAAATTATAATTCCTAAACCAGACTCCTTCATACCCTCACACCAACTTTCTCCACCCATATCTCATCACCACTGTTATCTGTGTCCCTCCCTACGATTTCACATCTTTAATTATCTGCCTTATGATCAATTTTTGCACTCACTACTTCCCCCTAACCTCTCCTTACCCCCTTCTCAGCTTCGTTCGCAAAAAATTAAAATGTATTCACATCTCTGTCACTTTTTAATTAGTCTCTTATTACCGTTCTACATGTCATCTGTAGTAAAAATAAAAATAAATTAATTTTAGTTTCTTTGCCTTAATTCAATAATCGACAGTGATTTCAGGACAACTCTCGGCTGTGGCCCTATTTCCATATTTGCCAAACATAGTTATTAGAAAAACAGGTCAACTCTTAACTGTTCCCTTCACTGAACATCTTTAAGAGTTCCAATACATGTCCACTGCCTTAGTTTTCTTTTTCAACTTTTTTATTAACAGTACCAGTTCCCAACATTAAATATCTTTATTTCGGACTTAGCAAAAATATAATAATTTAATTACCGAGCTCTGGCTCATGTCCTCCATCTTAGTTCGCTCTTCTAACATTGCCATAATGAGGTCAATTTTCACGAAATTTAAAATCGCTATATATCTGACGTAGTAAAGGAGATATAGTTAATTTATAATCTCTAGCTCCTATGCCTGCCTTAGTTCACTCCCATAACTGCTATTTACAGATTAGTTTTCTTAAGATTTAATAACATGTAATCTGAGCACAGTATACTAAAACAAAGGAGATGACAATCTCCAGATCTTTTAGCACCCTCAGTTGTTTCTCAAAACTTTGTTAACAGATCAATTTCCTGCACATTTAGAACAGAGTTACTATTGACAATGTAAAATTAATCGATGTGCAATAGCTGGTGGTGTCGTTATTGGTGGTACCATTACTGATATTACCGTGGATTGTAGTTAAGTGGCTGTCAGTGTCGTGGCACGAGAAGTAGAAATGACAACGTAGCTGAAATTGGCGGTTTTGGGCCCCATTTTCAGCTACGCTGCCACCTTAAAACTTGTAGAGGACCCATCCTGAAGAAGGTTTAGCTATGCTGCCACCTGTTTTAGGGTAAATTTTTTTTAGCATCCCAACTCTTTGCTGTGGCCTTAGATTTATCATAGAATAAAAATTCCTCATTGTGATCCTAATTTGTTTTTTAAAAAAAATACTCTTTGCCATGTTAAGGAATTCTTAAGTAGAAAATATACACGCTGTCCTATATTGTTTTTTAATTATATGAATTCCATTTTCAGACAATATGATCGGTAAGAGTTTGTGAGGATATTCCCAATCTAAAATTATAATTCTTAAACTCGACTCCCCCATACCCTCGCACCACCTTTCTCCGCCCACATCTTATCACTACTCGTATCTCAGTCCCTCCCTACGATTTCATAGCTTTAATTATCTGCTTTATGATCAATTTTTGCACTCACTACATAACCCTAACCTCTCTATACACCCTTCTCAGCTTCGTTCAAAAAAAAAAAAAAGTATTCACATGTCACTTATTAATTATTCTCTTGTTACCGTTCTACATCTCATCTCTAGTAAAAACTAAAATCAATCAATTTAAGCTTCTTTGCCTCAATTCAATAATCGACATAATGATTTCAGGAGAATTCTCGGCTGTGGCCCTATTTCCATATTTGCCAAACTTAGTTATTAGAAAAACATCAGGTCAACTTTTAACTGTTGCATTCATTGAACATCTTTTTGAGTTCCGGCTCATACCCACTGCCTTAGTTTTCTCTTTCAACTTTTTTATTAACAGTACCAGTTCCCAATATTATAAATATCTTTATTTCAGACTTAGCCAAATATATAATAATATAATTACCAAGCTCTGGCTCATGTCCTCCATCTTAGTTCGCTCATATAACATTGCCACAACAAGGTCCATTTCCACGAAATTTAAAACCGCAATATATCTGACGTACTAAACGAGATAATATTAGTTAATAAGCTCTAGCTCCTGTGCCTGCCTTAGTTCACTCCTATAACTTTGCAATTTACAGATCAGTTTCCATAAGATTTAAAAACATGTATTGTGTGCACAGTATACTAAAACAAGAAGAGATGACAATCTCCATATCTTTTAGTCACCCCTAGTTGTTTCTCATAATTTTGTTAACAGATCAATTTCCAACACATTTAGAACATAGTTATTTCCGACATAGTAAAACTTAAACGTTGATGATAGTAGCCTAGCTGGTGGTAGCATGTATTGTAGTAAAGTGGCTGATAGCGCTGTGGCTGGTGAAGTAGTAATGACAACGTAGCTGAAATTGGCGGTTTTGGGCCCCAGTTTCAGCTACGCTGCCACCTTAAAAATTGTAAAGGACCCATCCTGAAGAAGGTTTAGCTATGCTGCCACCTGTTTAAGGGTCAATTTTTTTCAGCGTCCAAAATTTTTGCTTTGGACTTAGATTTATCATAGAATAAAAATTCCTCATTGTGATCTTAATAATTTCTTTTTTGAAAAAATACTCTTTGCCATGTTAAGGAATTCTTATGTAGAAAATATACACGCTCTCCTATGTTTTTTTTAATCATATCAATTCCATTTTCAGACAATATGATCAGTAAGCATATTCCCCATCTAAAATTATAATTCCTAAACCAGACTCCCTCATACCCTCACACCAACTTTCTCCACCCATATCTCATCACCACTCTTATCTGTGTCCCTCCCTACGATTTCACATCTTTAATTATCTGCCTTATGATCAATTTTTGCACTCACTACTTCCCCCTAACCTCTCCTTACCCCCTTCTCAGCTTCGTTCGCAAAAAAATTAAAATGTATTCACATCTCTGTCACTTTTTAATTAGTCTCTTATTACCGTTCTACATGTCATCTGTAGTAAAAATAAAAATCAATTAATTTTAGTTTCTTTGCCTTAATTCAATAATCGACAGTGATTTCAGGACAACTCTCGGCTATGGCCCTATTTCCATATTTGCCAAACATAGTTATTAGAAAAACAGGTCAACTCTTAACTGTTCCCTTCACTGAACATCTTTAAGAGTTCCAATACATGTCCACTGCCTTAGTTTTCTTTTTCAACTTTTTTATTAACAGTACCAGTTCCCAACATTAAATATCTTTATTTCGGACTTAGCAAAAATATAATAATTTAATTACCGAGCTCTGGCTCATGTCCTCCATCTTAGTTCGCTCTTCTAACATTGCCATAATGAGGTCAATTTTCACGAAATTTAAAATAGCTATATATCTGACGTAGTAAAGGAGATATAGTTAATTTATAATCTCTAGCTCCTATGCCTGCCTTAGTTCACTCCCATAACTGCTATTTACAGATCAGTTTTCTTAAAAGATTTAATAACATGTAATCTGAGCACAGTATACTAAAGCAAAGGAGATGACAATCTCCAGATCTTTTAGCACCCTCAGTTGTTTCTCAAAACTTTGTTAACAGATCAATTTCCTGCACATTTAGAACAGAGTTACTATTGACAATGTAAAATTAATCGATGTGCAATAGCTGGTGGTGTCGTTATTGGTGGTACCATTACTGATATTACCGTGGATTGTAGTTAAGTGGCTGTCAGTGTCGTGGCACGAGAAGTAGAAATGACAACGTAGCTGAAATTGGGGGTTTTGGGCCCCATTTTCAGCTACGCTGCCACCTTAAAACTTGTAGAGGACCCATCCTGAAGAAGGTTTAGCTATGCTGCCACCTGTTTTAGGGTAAATTTTTTTTTAGCATCCCAACTCTTTGCTGTGGACTTAGATTTATCATAGAATAAAAATTCCTCATTGTGATCTTAATTTGTTTTTTGAAAAAAATACTCTTTGCCATGTTAAGGAATTCTTATGTAGAAAATATACACGCTCTCCTATATTGTTTTTTAATTATATGAATTCCATTTTCAGACAATATGATCGGTAAGAGTTTGTGAGGATATTCCCAATCTAAAATTATAATTCTTAAACTCGACTCCCCCATACCCTCGCACCACCTTTCTCCGCCCACATCTTATCACTACTCGTATCTCAGTCCCTCCCTACGATTTCATAGCTTTAATTATCTGCTTTATGATCAATTTTTGCACTCACTACATAACCCTAACCTCTCTATACACCCTTCTCAGCTTCGTTCAAAAAAAAAAAAAAAGTATTCACATGTCACTTATTAATTATTCTCTTGTTACCGTTCTACATCTCATCTCTAGTAAAAACTAAAATCAATCAATTTAAGCTTCTTTGCCTCAATTCAATAATCGACATAATGATTTCAGGAGAGTTCTCGGCTGTGGCCCTATTTCCATATTTGCCAAACTTAGTTATTAGAAAAATATCAGGTCAACTTTTAACTGTTGCATTCATTGAACATCTTTTTGAGTTCCGGCTCATATCCACTGCCTTAGTTTTCTCTTTCAACTTTTTTATTAACAGTACCAGTTCCCAATATTATAAATATCTTTATTTCAGACTTAGCCAAATATATAATAATATAATTACCAAGCTCTGTCTCATGTCCTCCATCTTAGTTCGCTCATATAACATTGCCACAACAAGGTCCATTTCCACGAAATTTAAAACTGCAATATATCTGACGTACTAAACGAGATAATATTAGTTAATAAGCTCTAGCTCCTGTGCCTGCCTTAGTTCACTCCTATAACTTTGCAATTTACAGATCAGTTTCCATAAGATTTAAAAACATGTATTGTGTGCACAGTATACTAAAACAAAAAGAGATGACAATCTCCAGATCTTTTAGTCACCCCTAGTTGTTTCTCATAATTTTGTTAACAGATCAATTTCCAACACATTTAGAACATAGTTATTTCCGACATAGTAAAACTTAAACGTTGATGATAGTAGCCTAGCTGGTGGTAGCATGTATTGTAGTAAAGTGGCTGATAGCGCTGTGGCTGGTGAAGTAGTAATGACAACGTAGCTGAAATTGGCGGTTTTGGGCCCCATTTTCAGCTACGCTGCCACCTTAAAACTTGTAGAGGACCCATCCTGAAGAAGGTTTAGCTATGCTGCCACCTGTTTTAGGGTAAATTTTTTTTAGCATCCCAACTCTTTGCTGTGGCCTTAGATTTATCATAGAATAAAAATTCCTCATTGTGATCCTAATTTGTTTTTTAAAAAAAATACTCTTTGCCATGTTAAGGAATTCTTAAGTAGAAAATATACACGCTGTCCTATATTGTTTTTTAATTATATGAATTCCATTTTCAGACAATATGATCGGTAAGAGTTTGTGAGGATATTCCCAATCTAAAATTATAATTCTTAAACTCGACTCCCCCATACCCTCGCACCACCTTTCTCCGCCCACATCTTATCACTACTCGTATCTCAGTCCCTCCCTACGATTTCATAGCTTTAATTATCTGCTTTATGATCAATTTTTGCACTCACTACATAACCCTAACCTCTCTATACACCCTTCTCAGCTTCGTTCAAAAAAAAAAAAAGTATTCACATGTCACTTATTAATTATTCTCTTGTTACCGTTCTACATCTCATCTCTAGTAAAAACTAAAATCAATCAATTTAAGCTTCTTTGCCTCAATTCAATAATCGACATAATGATTTCAGGAGAATTCTCGGCTGTGGCCCTATTTCCATATTTGCCAAACTTAGTTATTAGAAAAACATCAGGTCAACTTTTAACTGTTGCATTCATTGAACATCTTTTTGAGTTCCGGCTCATACCCACTGCCTTAGTTTTCTCTTTCAACTTTTTTATTAACAGTACCAGTTCCCAATATTATAAATATCTTTATTTCAGACTTAGCCAAATATATAATAATATAATTACCAAGCTCTGGCTCATGTCCTCCATCTTAGTTCGCTCATATAACATTGCCACAACAAGGTCCATTTCCACGAAATTTAAAACCGCAATATATCTGACGTACTAAACGAGATAATATTAGTTAATAAGCTCTAGCTCCTGTGCCTGCCTTAGTTCACTCCTATAACTTTGCAATTTACAGATCAGTTTCCATAAGATTTAAAAACATGTATTGTGTGCACAGTATACTAAAACAAGAAGAGATGACAATCTCCATATCTTTTAGTCACCCCTAGTTGTTTCTCATAATTTTGTTAACAGATCAATTTCCAACACATTTAGAACATAGTTATTTCCGACATAGTAAAACTTAAACGTTGATGATAGTAGCCTAGCTGGTGGTAGCATGTATTGTAGTAAAGTGGCTGATAGCGCTGTGGCTGGTGAAGTAGTAATGACAACGTAGCTGAAATTGGCGGTTTTGGGCCCCAGTTTCAGCTACGCTGCCACCTTAAAAATTGTAAAGGACCCATCCTGAAGAAGGTTTAGCTATGCTGCCACCTGTTTAAGGGTCAATTTTTTTCAGCGTCCAAAATTTTTGCTTTGGACTTAGATTTATCATAGAATAAAAATTCCTCATTGTGATCTTAATAATTTCTTTTTTGAAAAAATACTCTTTGCCATGTTAAGGAATTCTTATGTAGAAAATATACACGCTCTCCTATGTTTTTTTTAATCATATCAATTCCATTTTCAGACAATATGATCAGTAAGCATATTCCCCATCTAAAATTATAATTCCTAAACCAGACTCCCTCATACCCTCACACCAACTTTCTCCACCCATATCTCATCACCACTCTTATCTGTGTCCCTCCCTACGATTTCACATCTTTAATTATCTGCCTTATGATCAATTTTTGCACTCACTACTTCCCCCTAACCTCTCCTTACCCCCTTCTCAGCTTCGTTCGCAAAAAAATTAAAATGTATTCACATCTCTGTCACTTTTTAATTAGTCTCTTATTACCGTTCTACATGTCATCTGTAGTAAAAATAAAAATCAATTAATTTTAGTTTCTTTGCCTTAATTCAATAATCGACAGTGATTTCAGGACAACTCTCGGCTATGGCCCTATTTCCATATTTGCCAAACATAGTTATTAGAAAAACAGGTCAACTCTTAACTGTTCCCTTCACTGAACATCTTTAAGAGTTCCAATACATGTCCACTGCCTTAGTTTTCTTTTTCAACTTTTTTATTAACAGTACCAGTTCCCAACATTAAATATCTTTATTTCGGACTTAGCAAAAATATAATAATTTAATTACCGAGCTCTGGCTCATGTCCTCCATCTTAGTTCGCTCTTCTAACATTGCCATAATGAGGTCAATTTTCACGAAATTTAAAATAGCTATATATCTGACGTAGTAAAGGAGATATAGTTAATTTATAATCTCTAGCTCCTATGCCTGCCTTAGTTCACTCCCATAACTGCTATTTACAGATCAGTTTTCTTAAAAGATTTAATAACATGTAATCTGAGCACAGTATACTAAAGCAAAGGAGATGACAATCTCCAGATCTTTTAGCACCCTCAGTTGTTTCTCAAAACTTTGTTAACAGATCAATTTCCTGCACATTTAGAACAGAGTTACTATTGACAATGTAAAATTAATCGATGTGCAATAGCTGGTGGTGTCGTTATTGGTGGTACCATTACTGATATTACCGTGGATTGTAGTTAAGTGGCTGTCAGTGTCGTGGCACGAGAAGTAGAAATGACAACGTAGCTGAAATTGGGGGTTTTGGGCCCCATTTTCAGCTACGCTGCCACCTTAAAACTTGTAGAGGACCCATCCTGAAGAAGGTTTAGCTATGCTGCCACCTGTTTTAGGGTAAATTTTTTTTAGCATCCCAACTCTTTGCTGTGGACTTAGATTTATCATAGAATAAAAATTCCTCATTGTGATCTTAATTTGTTTTTTGAAAAAAATACTCTTTGCCATGTTAAGGAATTCTTATGTAGAAAATATACACGCTCTCCTATATTGTTTTTTAATTATATGAATTCCATTTTCAGACAATATGATCGGTAAGAGTTTGTGAGGATATTCCCAATCTAAAATTATAATTCTTAAACTCGACTCCCCCATACCCTCGCACCACCTTTCTCCGCCCACATCTTATCACTACTCGTATCTCAGTCCCTCCCTACGATTTCATAGCTTTAATTATCTGCTTTATGATCAATTTTTGCACTCACTACATAACCCTAACCTCTCTATACACCCTTCTCAGCTTCGTTCAAAAAAAAAAAAAAAGTATTCACATGTCACTTATTAATTATTCTCTTGTTACCGTTCTACATCTCATCTCTAGTAAAAACTAAAATCAATCAATTTAAGCTTCTTTGCCTCAATTCAATAATCGACATAATGATTTCAGGAGAATTCTCGGCTGTGGCCCTATTTCCATATTTGCCAAACTTAGTTATTAGAAAAATATCAGGTCAACTTTTAACTGTTGCATTCATTGAACATCTTTTTGAGTTCCGGCTCATATCCACTGCCTTAGTTTTCTCTTTCAACTTTTTTATTAACAGTACCAGTTCCCAATATTATAAATATCTTTATTTCAGACTTAGCCTAATATATAATAATATAATTACCAAGCTCTGTCTCATGTCCTCCATCTTAGTTCGCTCATATAACATTGCCACAACAAGGTCCATTTCCACGAAATTTAAAACTGCAATATATCTGACGTACTAAACGAGATAATATTAGTTAATAAGCTCTAGCTCCTGTGCCTGCCTTAGTTCACTCCTATAACTTTGCAATTTACAGATCAGTTTCCATAAGATTTAAAAACATGTATTGTGTGCACAGTATACTAAAACAAAAAGAGATGACAATCTCCAGATCTTTTAGTCACCCCTAGTTGTTTCTCATAATTTTGTTAACAGATCAATTTCCAACACATTTAGAACATAGTTATTTCCGACATAGTAAAACTTAAACGTTGATGATAGTAGCCTAACTGGTGGTAGCATGTATTGTAGTAAAGTGGCTGATAGCGCTGTGGCTGGTGAAGTAGTAATGACAACGTAGCTGAAATTGGCGGTTTTGGGCCCCAGTTTCAGCTACGCTGCCACCTTAAAAATTGTAAAGGACCCATCCTGAAGAAGGTTTAGCTATGCTGCCACCTGTTTAAGGGTCAATTTTTTTCAGCGTCCAAAATTTCTGCTTTGGACTTAGATTTATCATAGAATAAAAATTCCTCATTGTGATCTTAATAATTTCTTTTTTGAAAAAATACTCTTTGCCATATTAAGGAATTCTTATGTAGAAAATATACACGCTCTCCTATGTTTTTTTTAATCATATCAATTCCATTTTCAGACAATATGATCAGTAAGCATATTCCCCATCTAAAATTATAATTCCTAAACCAGACTCCCTCATACCCTCACACCAACTTTCTCCACCCATATCTCATCACCACTGTTATCTGTGTCCCTCCCTACGATTTCACATCTTTAATTATCTGCCTTATGATCAATTTTTGCACTCACTACTTCCCCCTAACCTCTCCTTACCCCCTTCTCAGCTTCGTTCGCAAAAAATTAAAATGTATTCACATCTCTGTCACTTTTTAATTAGTCTCTTATTACCGTTCTACATGTCATCTGTAGTAAAAATAAAAATCAATTAATTTTAGTTTCTTTGCCTTAATTCAATAATCGACAGTGATTTCAGGACAACTCTCGGCTGTGGCCCTATTTCCATATTTGCCAAACATAGTTATTAGAAAAACAGGTCAACTCTTAACTGTTCCCTTCACTGAACATCTTTAAGAGTTCCAATACATGTCCACTGCCTAAGTTTTCTTTTTCAACTTTTTTATTAACAGTACCAGTTCCCAACATTAAATATCTTTATTTCGGACTTAGCAAAAATATAATAATTTAATTACCGAGCTCTGGCTCATGTCCTCCATCTTAGTTCGCTCTTCTAACATTGCCATAATGAGGTCAATTTTCACGAAATTTAAAATCGCTATATATCTGACGTAGTAAAGGAGATATAGTTAATTTATAATCTCTAGCTCCTATGCCTGCCTTAGTTCACTCCCATAACTGCTATTTACAGATTAGTTTTCTTAAGATTTAATAACATGTAATCTGAGCACAGTATACTAAAACAAAGGAGATGACAATCTCCAGATCTTTTAGCACCCTCAGTTGTTTCTCAAAACTTTGTTAACAGATCAATTTCCTGCACATTTAGAACAGAGTTACTATTGACAATGTAAAATTAATCGATGTGCAATAGCTGGTGGTGTCGTTATTGGTGGTACCATTACTGATATTACCGTGGATTGTAGTTAAGTGGCTGTCAGTGTCGTGGCACGAGAAGTAGAAATGACAACGTAGCTGAAATTGGCGGTTTTGGGCCCCATTTTCAGCTACGCTGCCACCTTAAAACTTGTAGAGGACCCATCCTGAAGAAGGTTTAGCTATGCTGCCACCTGTTTTAGGGTAAATTTTTTTTAGCATCCCAACTCTTTGCTGTGGACTTAGATTTATCATAGAATAAAAATTCCTCATTGTGATCTTAATTTGTTTTTTGAAAAAAATACTCTTTGCCATGTTAAGGAATTCTTATGTAGAAAATATACACGCTCTCCTATATTGTTTTTTAATTATATGAATTCCATTTTCAGACAATATGATCGGTAAGAGTTTGTGAGGATATTCCCAATCTAAAATTATAATTCTTAAACTCGACTCCCCCATACCCTCGCACCACCTTTCTCCGCCCACATCTTATCACTACTCGTATCTCAGTCCCTCCCTACGATTTCATAGCTTTAATTATCTGCTTTATGATCAATTTTTGCACTCACTACATAACCCTAACCTCTCTATACACCCTTCTCAGCTTCGTTCAAAAAAAAAAAAAAAGTATTCACATGTCACTTATTAATTATTCTCTTGTTACCGTTCTACATCTCATCTCTAGTAAAAACTAAAATCAATCAATTTAAGCTTCTTTGCCTCAATTCAATAATCGACATAATGATTTCAGGAGAATTCTCGGCTGTGGCCCTATTTCCATATTTGCCAAACTTAGTTATTAGAAAAACATCAGGTCAACTTTTAACTGTTGCATTCATTGAACATCTTTTTGAGTTCCGGCTTATACCCACTGCCTTAGTTTTCTCTTTCAACTTTTTTATTAACAGTACCAGTTCCCAATATTATAAATATCTTTATTTCAGACTTAGCCAAATATATAATAATATAATTACCAAGCTCTGGCTCATGTCCTCCATCTTAGTTCGCTCATATAACATTGCCACAACAAGGTCCATTTCCACGAAATTTAAAACCGCAATATATCTGAATTACTAAACGAGATAATATTAGTTAATAAGCTCTAGCTCCTGTGCCTGCCTTAGTTCACTCCTATAACTTTGCAATTTACAGATCAGTTTCCATAAGATTTAAAAACATGTATTGTGTGCACAGTATACTAAAACAAGAAGAGATGACAATCTCCATATCTTTTAGTCACCCCTAGTTGTTTCTCATAATTTTGTTAACAGATCAATTTCCAACACATTTAGAACATAGTTATTTCCGACATAGTAAAACTTAAACGTTGATGATAGTAGCCTAGCTGGTGGTAGCATGTATTGTAGTAAAGTGGCTGATAGCGCTGTGGCTGGTGAAGTAGTAATGACAACGTAGCTGAAATTGGCGGTTTTGGGCCCCAGTTTCAGCTACGCTGCCACCTTAAAAATTGTAAAGGACCCATCCTGAAGAAGGTTTAGCTATGCTGCCACCTGTTTAAGGGTCAATTTTTTTCAGCGTCCAAAATTTCTGCTTTGGACTTAGATTTATCATAGAATAAAAATTCCTCATTGTGATCTTAATAATTTCTTTTTTGAAAAAATACTCTTTGCCATGTTAAGGAATTCTTATGTAGAAAATATACACGCTCTCCTATGTTTTTTTTAATCATATCAATTCCATTTTCAGACAATATGATCAGTAAGCATATTCCCCATCTAAAATTATAATTCCTAAACCAGACTCCCTCATACCCTCACACCAACTTTCTCCACATATATCTCATCACCACTCTTATCTGTGTCCCTCCCTACGATTTCACATCTTTAATTATCTGCCTTATGATCAATTTTTGCACTCACTACTTCCCCCTAACCTCTCCTTACCCCCTTCTCAGCTTCGTTCGCAAAAAATTAAAATGTATTCACATCTCTGTCACTTTTTAATTAGTCTCTTATTACCGTTCTACATGTCATCTGTAGTAAAAATAAAAATAAATTAATTTTAGTTTCTTTGCCTTAATTCAATAATCGACAGTGATTTCAGGACAACTCTCGGCTGTGGCCCTATTTCCATATTTGCCAAACATAGTTATTAGAAAAACAGGTCAACTCTTAACTGTTCCCTTCACTGAACATCTTTAAGAGTTCCAATACATGTCCACTGCCTTAGTTTTCTTTTTCAACTTTTTTATTAACAGTACCAGTTCCCAACATTAAATATCTTTATTTCGGACTTAGCAAAAATATAATAATTTAATTACCGAGCTCTGGCTCATGTCCTCCATCTTAGTTCGCTCTTCTAGCATTGCCATAATGAGGTCAATTTTCACGAAATTTAAAATTGCTATATATCTGACGTAGTAAAGGAGACATAGTTAATTTATAATCTCTAACTCGTATGCCTGCCTTAGTTCACTCCCATAACTGCTATTTACAGATCAGTTTTTCTAAGATTTAATAACATGTAATCTGAGCACAGTATACTAAAACAAAGGAGATGACAATCTCCAGATCTTTTAGCACCCTCAGTTGTTTCTCAAAACTTTGTTAACAGATCAATTTCCTGCACATTTAGAACATAGTTACTATTGACAATGTAAAATTAAACGATGTGCAATAGCTGGTGGTGTCGTTATTGGTGGTACCATTACTGATATTACCGTGGATTGTAGTTAAGTGGCTGTCAGTGTCGTGGCACGAGAAGTAGAAATGACAACATAGCTGAAATTGGCGGTTTTGGGCCCCAGTTTCAGCTACGCTGCCACCTTAAAACTTGTAGAGGACCCATCCTGAAGAAGGTTTAGCTATGCTGCCACCTGTTTTAGGGTAAATTTTTTTCAGCATCCCAACTCTTTGCTGTGGACTTAGATTTATCATAGAATAAAAATTCCTCATTGTGATCTTAATAATTTGTTTTTTGAAAAAAATACTCTTTGCCATGTTAAGGAATTCTTATGTAGAAAATATACACGCTCTCCTATATTGTTTTTTAATTATATGAATTCCATTTTCAGACAATATGATCGGTAAGAGTTTGTGAGGATATTCTCCATCTAAAATTATAATTCTTAAACTCGACTCCCCCATACCCTCGCACCACCTTTCTCCGCCCACATCTCATCACTACTCGTATCTCTGTCCCTCCCTACGATTTCATAGCTTTAATTATCTGCTTTATGATCAATTTTAGCACTCACTACTTCCCCCTAACCTCTCCTTACCCCCCTTCTCAGCTTCGTTCGCAAAAAATTAGAATGTATTCACATCTCTGTCATTTTTTAATTAATCTCTTATTACCGTTCTACATGTCATCTCTAGTAAAAATAAAAATCAATTAATTTTAGTTTCTTTACCTTAATTCAATAATCGACATAGTGATTTCAGGACAACTCTCGGCTGTGGCCCTATTTCCATATTTGCCAAACATAGTTATTAGAAAAACAACAGGTCAACTCTTTACTGTTGCCTTCACTGAACATCTTTAAGAGTTCCAATACATGTCCACTGCCTTAGTTTTCTTTTTCAACATTTTTATTAACAGTAACAGTTCCCAACATTAAATATCTTTATTTCGGACTTCCGAAATATTCATCGGATATTCCGATGCTTTATCTAACTTGTAGCCACTTTTAGCCTGAGGTTAAAAATTGCAAAATAAACCTTAGAAAGGAATTTGTTAACTTTTCAACTACCACTCCAAGTTAAGAAGATCATCAGAAATATTGAGAAGATCTTTGCTAGATTCATTGATCTAATGGGTCTAAATCTTTCGGTCATATTCAGTGAAAACCATAAAGTAATTAATTGTTTCATTTTCCTTCGTGGTCAGACTTGTTCATATTTTTCCGTCATGTGTTAATTTCTTCTTAATTTACACACACACACACACGTATTGTTATATGACAAAGAGTGCTGGGAAGAGGTTATCTTGAGATGATTTCGGGGCTTTAGTGTCCCCGCGGCCCGGTCCTCGATCAGGCGTCCACCCCCAGGAAGCAGCCCGTGACAGCTGACTAACACCTAGGTACCTATTTTACTGCTAGGTAACAGGGGCATAGGGTGAAAGAAACTCTGCCCATTGTTTCTCGCTGGCACCCGGGACCACAGGATCACAAGTCCAGTGTGCTGTCCGCTCGGCCGACCGGCTCGGAGCCGGTCCGAAGCGTGGTGTCCCGCCAAGACGGGACACCACGAGCGTAGCTCTCATCCTGTAACTACACTTTGGTAATTACACACACAGGTCCTTGTAGCTGAGTGGACAACGCTCTGAGATTGCATGAACCCGAACCTAAGGGAAGTTCGAACCTTGTTCTGTTCCAGGCAGAACAAATTGTCAAAATATATTTCACCTGATACGCCTGTTCACCTAACTAGAAGACAGACGTACCTGGTAGTTAGACACCTGCTACGGGCTGCATCCTGGAGATGTGTGTGTGAGTTAGTGAGAGAAACACATCCCGGATATAACAGAGGAAGAATAGGTTAGGAGTCGTATCATTAGACAAGCAACGGTTAGAAAGGCAGGATCCAAGAGCTAAGAGCTCGATCCTGCACAAATAGTAAATACGAATATTAAATTGCACACACATATTCACATACACAAACGCACACGTATACGCACATTCATACGCACACTCACACGTGCACTCATACGCACACTCACACGCACACGCGCACACACTCAAACGCACACGCACACTGAGGATAGTAAACGACAGGACCTCATAATGATCATGAGTGAGAATGGTCAGAGAAGACAGATCACGACTGTTGATACACGGTGACTTCAATTTGACATCAGTAGACTGGGAAGCCTCACTCAGCCAGCACTGATGACGTTTAGACTGGCAGGTTCGTTAACCTCCTCCTGGAGACACGAGCATATCACCACGTTAAGCAGGCAACGATAGTGAGGGAAGGTGAGGTTCCTTCAGTGCTGGACTTGTTGTTCATCAGGAAAGAAGAAGGAAGGAAGGAACTCTCGGGGGAAAGCGCCAAGCCATTAGGGCTATAGAGCACTTGGAAGGGGTCAGGATAAGAAGGATTTGGGATGGGACGGGGGGGAAGAAATGGTGCCCAACCACTTGGACGGTCGGGGATTGAACGCCGACCAGCATGAAGCGAGAGGAGATTTTTTATATTCAATACCTTCTTCCTGCCTTAAGTAGGAGTGATCATGCTCTGTCGGGGAAAAATATATACAATGCCTTATAATCTAAAAGAGAATGAGGACCATGAAGCAGTTACAAAAACTTGATTTCCAAGAGGACACTAATGGTAACTTTGATAGGAAAGACTTGTTGTTAGGCAAGGAAATAAATGAGATGTATGGCAAGTTTTGTGAGATATATGAAGACGGCACACACAAAAATATAGCAGAACAGAGATGAAGAACTAGAAAAGAGGACTGGTTGAGCAGAAATTACGAGAGCAAGATAACAAAAGAACAAAATGGGTTCTGTGTACGAAGAGGCATAATCCTCAAGTGTACCAGGATTACAACAACAAAGACCTACCATTAATGTATAATGACCTACTGTAAATATATAACTCTTAAAATAGCCGGTTCTCTGTAACTAGCTGACACTGTAAACTATAAGGTCTAAAGGATAGATGAAATTGTTTATGTAATAATCTAAGATGAGGTCTGATAAAGACCTTTTGGGCTCTCTGTAATGCTTTTTGCGCTAACGCTCACAGGATGGGTATGGGGTGCACAATAAACTAGCCGCCTCCGGCGGCAACAATTAAATCAACAAACACCTGTACGACAATGAGAAAAGTGAGAAGAGAGACAGAAAGAAACTTCGAGAAAGGGATCGCGGACCAATGTAAAAGAGAACCAGGCCGGACCTACTTGTTACACAGGAAGATCCTGTGTAACAAATCTACTTAGTTTCTATGATAGAGCCAAAGATATTTTAAAACAAAGAAAAGGTTAGGTTGACTGTAATTATCCGAAAACAAAAGAATTTTCACAGTCCCACATAAGAGTTTGATCTGGAAACTGGAATATACTGGAGGGGTGACAGGGAGACTTCTGATATAGAAAAAACAACTTTTTAACCGACCGAACAATGTGAAAGATAATCGGAGCCTATATATCAGACTGGAGATATTTTACTAGTAGCGTGGTGGTGGTGTAAAAAAAATTAGTATCAGTTGATTGACAGTTGAGAGGCGGGCCGAAAGAGCAGACCTCAACCCTCGCAAGCACAACTAGGTGAATACAACTAGGTAAACACACACACACACAAACAAACTAACAACCCTTCGTCTATCACTGTGTCCTTTGACAAGCAACATCCTGGCAGGTCTGTCTTTACATGGCGGTAATTTGTATGCATGAGTGTCTCTCCATGCACGACATGCAGACTTAAACAGCACCACGTAAATCCCTCCCTGCAGTTGCGACTTCCTGGTGGCTTTCACTCCCTCACCTGCTCCTCGTCTCCGGTGAGGCAACACTCACACAACCAATACCAAATTCATCCTTCAATTATTCTTGTACAAGTCAGCAGTGTAAGGCCAGAAATAATCAAATGAAATATTATATAAAAAACATCATATTAAATTGTTATATATGTAAATACGTTATATATATATATATATATATATATATATATATATATATATATATATATATATATATATATATATATATATATATATATATATATATATATATAAAACCAGAAAAACGGCCAGCCTACTCATGAGAAACTCTCCAGACACAAAACAGAACGCTTTAAAAGAGACTAACGTCGTCTATGCCTTCAAATGCCCACTTGGGGACTGTAAGCTCCAAAAAACCCAGTATATAGGCAAGACAACAACATCTCTTTCTAGGCGTTTAACGATGCATAAGCAACAGGGCTCCATTAAGGAACATATAATCTCTTCCCATAACCAAACCATCGCCAGAGAAATCCTACTAAACAACACAGAAATCATCGATAGATACAGCGATAGCAGGCGGCTTGACGTTTGCGAGGCACTACACATCAAGAAGTCAACACCAGCAATCAACAGCCAATTATTGCACAACTATATTCTACCCACCTCAAGACTCCGCTCCAATATAGAAGCATCAAGAAATATGGACCAATAGGCTTTCTACAAACACTTCTATTCAATACCCATTGTTTCTGTTCTGTCTTGTGTTGATACTTTTAATACCCTATTAATATCCCCTCCTGTTCTGTCTTGTGTTAATGCCACATCACCCTTCCCACCTCACTCAAATGTAGATATAATATCAGAGAGACGTAAGTTCTAATCAGTTGTGTATTTGTGAAGTCTTTGAAAATGTAATAAGTTTTACGAAACGCGCCCGTGTCGCGTCAGACTAGAAATAAAAATGAATTTTGGAGAAGTGATTTTTGATTTACCTCCAACAGTGAAGCGTAATGTACGAAAGATTGAGAAAATTCGTGTTAGAATTATTAATCTTACTTTTTCGGTCATATTTAATAATATATATATATATATGTATATATATATATATATATATATATATATATATATATATATATATATATATATATATATATATATATATATAACTGAAAACTCACATCCCAGAAGAGACTTGAACCCAGTGCCAGGAGCACTCTGCTGGCTTACAGGATCCCTTAACCGCTCGACCGGACAGAAGAGGATGGTAGCCGAGGCTATTTCCATCCCCCAGCCGACACTCGGTTGGTAATCTTGGGCATGGTATTTTATCAAATCACCTCATTCTTTGGGGCACACATGAGGAACACAAATGCGAACAAGCCTGAATGGTCCCCAGGACTATATGCAACTGAAAACTCACACCCCAGAAGTGACTCGAACCCATACTGCCAGGAGCACTCTGCTGGCGTACAGGATCTCTTAAAACTCGACTAACACGACCGGACAAAATTCCCATTTGTGTTCCTCACGTGTGCCCCAAAGAATGAGGTGATTTTATAAAATACCATGCCCAAGATTACCAACCGAGTGCCGGCGGGGGGGATGGAAATAGCCTCGGCTACCATCCTCTTCTGTCCGGTCGTGTTGGTCGAGCGGTTAAGGGATCCTGTACGCCAGCAGAGTGCTCCTGGCAGTATGACTTCGAGTCACTTCTGTGGTGTGAGTTTTCAGTTGCATATAGTCCTGGGGACCATTCAGGCTTGTTTGCATATATATATATATATATATATATATATATATATATATATATATATATATATATATATATATATATATATATATATATATATATATATATATATATATATATAATTGTAAGAATAATTGCAAAAAACACGAGAATCTGTTTTGTGTTAGAATCCACAAGGAAAATTAAATGAAATTTCCAAAAGTCTTCATGTTTCATGCCATTATCAAGGAATTCAGACAGAGGAGACAAGGTTTAGGGATTATATACCCCCACTACACTGAGCACGTCCGTAAACCAAAATATCGATTAGTGAAAATGACATGAATAACTGGATGATTAACTAGCAATTAACTGGGTATTCATCTCAGAGTGGCGAGACGTCACAAGTGGATTCTCACAGGATTCTGCTCTTGGACCTATCCTGTTTCTCATATATGCAAACAATCTTTCAGGGATAATAAACTCATTCCTCTGAATGTTTGCTGATGATGGAGAATTATGAGGATTATTATAGACAAAGGAAAAATCATAAGAATACAAGATGACTTGGACAAGCTAAAGGAATGGTCCAACAAACGGCTACTTCAGTTTAACTCAAGTAATTGTAAAGTAATTAAGGTAAATGGAGAGAGCAGGAAGCCAGACACAAGGTACCAAATGGGAGATGAAATCCCCGACGATAAAGAGAGAAGGATCTAGGGGATCTATATCACACCGAACCTCTCTCCTGAAGCCCACATCAAAAAGATACCATCAGTGGCATATGCAAGACTGGCTAACATCAGAACTGCCTTGGGAAATATATGTGTTAGGAATCATATATACCCTTGTATACCACAAATGTCAGACCGATACTTAAGTATGCAGCTCCAGCATGGAGTCAGTATCAATCCAAGCACAAAACTAAGTTGGGAAAGGTTCAACAGTATACCAACGGACTAGTACACAAGCAGAGGAGTATGAGTTATTAGGAAGGCGACGGGAACTAAAACTCACTTCGATGGAAGACAGAAAATTTAAGAGAGACATGATTATCATATACAAAATTCTCAGGGGAATTGATAGAGTAGAATAAAGACATTATTTAACACGAATGGTACTCACACAAAGGAACAGCAGTGGAATCGGAGCACCCAAATGAACCGCATAGATATTAGAAGAACTTTTACAGTGTCAGGGTAGTTAACAAATGTAATGCATTAGGCAGTGATGCGGTG